>NW_019944488.1:0-3403 GCF_002910315.2 Salvelinus sp. IW2-2015 | reverse complement strand
GATTATCATAGTTAAAGCATCATAGTATTATAGTTAGTTTATTAGTTGATTATCATAGTTTAATTATAATTAGTATAGTTGATTATCATAGTTATTATAGTTAGTTTATAGTTGATTATCATAGTGATAAAGCATCATAGTTATTATGGTTAGTTTATAGTTGATTATCACAGTTATTATAGTTAGTTATAGTTGATTATCATAGTTATAGTTGATTTATCATAGTTATTAGAGTTAGTTATAGTTGCGTATCATAGTGTTTTATAGTTAGTTTATCATAGTTATTATGGTTAGTTATAGTTGATTATCATAGTGATAAAGCATCATAGTTATTATAGTTAGTCATAGTTGATTATCATAGTAATAGTTTTGATTATCATAGTTATTATAGTTAGTTATGGTTGATTATCATAGTGATAAAGCATCATAGGTATTATAGTTTAGTTGATAAAGCATCATAGTTATTATAGTTAGTTATAGTTGATTATCATAGTTATTATAGTTAGTTATAGTTGATTATCATAGTTATTATAGTTAGTTATAGTTGGTTATAGTTGATTATTATTATAGTTAGCTTATCATAGTGATAAAGCATCATAGTTATCATAGTTAGTTATAGTTGATTATCATAGTGTTTATAGTTAGTTATAGATGATTATCATAGTTAGTTATAGTTAGTTATAAAATAACCCCACTCCTGCAAAGAGGGTCTCAACATGGAAATCACACATACGCCCAGGCTGTGTGCAGGCAAACAGGCCCAACCCCCACTCTTACACTAGCCCAAGCCAATGGCATGTACCAGATGCTCAGGAGGCTCTGCTCACACTTACTGATCTGAGGCCAAACCACACGGCTAACAACATTGGACACTTTATGGAACACAAAGCCTTCACTATCTCATCCTGGAATATTCAAGTCATGAGGTCATCTGCCTTTGGCCTAAAGAGCAGGAACCTGGACTTCACGAAAGAAATCGGAAATACAGACATTGTCATCCTACAAGAAACATGGTATAGAGGAGACGGACCCACTGGTTGCCCTCTAGGTTACAGAGCGCTGGTAGTCCCATCCACCAAACTACAGTACCAGGTGTGAAACAGGGAAGGGACTCAGGGGGTATGCTAATTTKCTATCGAGCAGACCTAACACACTCTATTAAACTAATCAAAACAGGAACATTTTACATTTGGCTAGAAATTCAAAAGGAAATGATCTTAACAGAGAAAAATGTCCTCCTGTGTGCTACCTATATCCCCCCACTTGGGGCGGCAGGTAGCCTAGTGGTTAGAGTGTTGGACTAGTAACAGAAAGGTTGCAAGATCGAATCCCTTAGCTGACAAAGTACAAATCTGTCGTTCTGTCCCTGAACAAGGCAGTTAACCCACTGTTCCTAGGCCGTCATTGAAAATAAGAATTTGTTCTTAACTGACTTGCCTAGTTAAATAAAGGTAAAAAAATATAACAAATAAAACTAGAATCCCCATACTTTAATGAAGACAGCTTCTCCATCCAAGAACCTGACACCGTCAGCACACAGGGGGACAAACACCTACCTGAGCCAAAGGAACTGGATAATATTAAGAAATGCTAAAGATGGAAGGAAAGTAGTGTGGAAACCTACCAAAAAACCATTAGGTAAATACAAATTCAATCCCTTTTAGACAACTTCCTGGACAAAACGTTTCACTGTAATAGTGAAGGTGTAAACTTGGCTGTAGAAAACCTAAACAGGATATTTGACCTCTCAGCTTCCCTATCAAATATAAAAATGTCAAACAGAAAACAGAAGAAAATTAACAACAATGACAAATGGTTTGATGAAGAATGCAAAAACTTAAGAAAGAAATTGAGAAACCTATCTAGCCAACATAGAGACACAGAAAACCTGAGCCTACGCCTTCACTATGGTGAATCACTAAAACAATACAGAAATACACTACGGAAGTAGAAGGAACAGCACGTCAGAAATCAGCTCAATGTAATTGAAGAATCCATAGACTCTAACCACTTCTGCAAAAATTKGAAAACACTAAACAAACAACAACAGGAAGAGTTATCTATCCAAAATGGAGATGTGTGGATAAACCACTTCTCCAATCTTTTTGGCCCTTTAACAAAGACCAAACAGCAAAAACATATACATGATCAAAGACAAATCTTAGAATCAACTTTTAAATACAAACCCTCCAACCCCAAAAGACTTGTGTTGTTGATGGTATCCTCAATGAAATGATCAAATATACAGACCATAAATTCCAATTGGCTAAACTTAAACTATTTAACATCATCCTTAGCTCTGGCATCATTCCCCAATATTTGGAACCAAGGAGTGATCACCGCAAGCCACAAAAGTGGAGACAAATTTGACCCCAATAACTACTGTGGGATATGCGTCAACAGCAACCTTGGGAAAATCCTCTGCATTATTATTAACAGCAGACTCTTACATTTCTTCAGTGAAAAATAATGTACTGAGCAAACGTCCCTGAACTCTAATTGACAAACGAACCAAAACAAAGGCAAAGTCTTCTCATACTTTGTTGATTTCAAAAAAATATTTTGACTCAATTTGGCATGAGGGTCTGCTATACAAATTGATGGAATGTGGTGTTGGGGGACAAAACATACAATATTATAAAATCCATGCAGACAAACAACAAGTGTACGGTTAAAATTAGAAAAAAAACACCGTTGCCCTAGAGCCCACAACGATACAGACCTCGGCCTAAACATCAGCGCCACAGGTAACTTCCACAAAGCTGTGAACGAGCTGAGAGACAAGGCAAGAAGGGCCTTCTATGGCATCAAAAGGAACATAAAAGTTGACATACCAATTAGGATCTGGCAAAAAATACTTGAAACAGTTATAGAACCCAATGCCCTTCATGGTTGTGAGGTCTGGGGTCCGCTCACCAACCAAGAAAACACAAAATGGGACAAACACCAAATTGAGACTCCGCATGCAGAATTCTGAAAAATATCCTCTGTGTACAACGTAAAAGACCAAATAATGTATGCAGAGCAGAATTAGGCCAACACCCGCTAATAATCAAAATCCAGAAAAGAGCCGATCAATTCTACAACCACCTAAAAGGAAGCGATTCCCAAACCTTCCATAACAAAGCCATCACCTACAGAGAGATGAACCTGGAGAAGAGTCCCCTAAGCAAGCTGGTCCTGGTGCTCTGTTCACAATCACAAACATACCCCACAGAGCCCCAGAACAGAAACACAATTAGACCCAACCAAATCATGAGAAAATACTTGACACATTGGAAAGGATTAACAAGAAAACAAAGCAAACTAGAATGCTATTTGGTCCTAAACAGAGAGTACACAGTGGCAGAATACCTGACCACTGTGACTGACCCAGAGACAGAGAGAGAGACAGAGAGAGAGA
>NW_019944487.1:133534-151362 GCF_002910315.2 Salvelinus sp. IW2-2015 | reverse complement strand
TTTTTCGGAAAGACAGACCTTCCAAAGGTGGGGAGTGGCAATCTTTACCAAGGATCACCTTCAGTGCTCGGTTGTTTCCACAAGTCTGTCCCCAAACAATTTGATTTGTTAGTTTTGTTGCTGGGTGTTATCGTCCTCCATCAGCACCGGCCTGTACCCTACCTGCCCTAAACTCTCTCCTGGCCCCTTACACCAAGTCTAAATTTGTCCTGCTACGTGACCTAACTGGGACATGCTTAAACCACCTGCCAAGTCCTAAAGCAATGGGACTCCCTAAATCTTTCTCAGATTATTACCAATCCCACAACGTATGACTCACACACCCAGAAAGGCTACTCTTCTTGATGTTATCCTCACAAATAATCCTGATAGCTATCAGTCTGGTGTTTTCTGTAATGACCTTAGTGATCGCTGTTTTACAGTTTTGTTCGTAATGGGCTGCTCAGTGAAACGACCTGTCCTGATTTTTCACTAGACGCTTGTTAAAAAGCCTTCCTTCCTTCCTGGCCTCTGAAAAATGGTATAGAATCAGCTTGATCCCCTCTGTCGAAGACGCTTGGACCTTCTTTTTTGAATATTTTCAGTGGTATTGTTAACCAACACGCCCCCATAAAGAAAATGAGAATAAAAACAGGTTCAGCCACCTGGTTTGACCGTGATCTTGCAGAGTTACTCCACCTCAAGAATTGCATTTGGCGAAAGGCTCCTCACACGCATACTCAGGCTGACTGGCTCTCGTTCAGGCAATATGAGAAATAAGTGCACTCAGGCTATCCGGAAGACCAAAGTTAGTTACTTTAAGGAGCAGTCTCTCTCTGTGGGTCAAACCCCAAGAAGTTCTTGAAAGCGGTTAAAGACCTGGAGAATAAACCCTCTCCTCACAGCTGCCATGTCCTTAATATTGATGTGGTTGTTACTGACAAGAAGAACATGGCTGAGCTCTTTAATCACCACTTCATTAAGTCAGGATTCCTATTTGACTCAGCCATGCCTCCTTGCTCTGTCCAACATTTCCTCATCTCCCACCCCTTCTAATGCGACTATCCCCGATGCTTCTCCATCTTTTTCCCCTGCCCTCTACAAAGTTTCTCCCTGAAGGCAGTCAGAGTCTGAGGTGCTAAAGGAGCTGCTAAAACTGACCTCAAAAAAACATCTGGGTCAGATGGTTTAGACCCTTCTTCTTTAAGGTTGCTGACCCTATCATCGCCAAGCCTATCTCCAACCTTTTTAACCCGTCTCTCCTTTCTGGGGCGAGGTTCCCATTGCTTGGAAGGCAGCCACGGTTCGTCCATTATTTAAAGGGGAGATCAAGCTGATCCTAATGTTATAGGCCTATTTCTATTGGCCCTCTTTATCAAAAGTGTTGGAAAAACTTGTCAATAATCAACTGACTGGCTTTTGATGTCTTTAGCATTCTCTCTGGTATGCAATCTGGTTTCCGCTCAGGTTATAGATGTGTCACTGCAACCTTAAAGGTCCTCAATGATGTCATCATTGCCCTTGATTCTAAGCCAATGTTGTGCTGCTATTTTTATTGACTTGGCCAAAGCTTTTGATACGGTAGACCATTCCATTCTTGTGGGGCCGGCTAAGGAGTATTTGTGTCTCTGAGGGGTCCTTGGCCTGGTTTGCTAACTAACGTCTCTCAAAGAGTGCAGTGTATAAAGTCAGAAAATCTGCTGTCTCAGCCACTGCCTGCCACCAAGGAGTTCCCAAGGCTCAATCCTAGCCCCACGCTCTTCTCAATTTACATCAACAACATAGCTCTGGCAGTAAGGAAAGCTCCGCTTCATCCATTTTATAATGCAGATGATACGTCTTATACTCAGCTGGCCCCTCCCCGATTTTTGTGTTAAATGCTCTACAACAAAGCTTTCTTAGTGTCCAACAACTTTCTCTACCATTAAGAAAGTAAGAGTAAGAAGAATGCCCCTCTCCCCACAGGTGTGATTACTGCCTCTGAGGGTTTAGAGCTTAAGGTAGCCACCTCATACAAGTACTTGGAGTATGGCTAGACGGTACACTGTTCTTCTCTCAGCACTATATCAAAGCTGCAGGCTAAAGTTAAATCTACGACTTGGTTTCCTCTATCATAATCACTCCTCTTTCCACCCCAGCTACCAACTAACCCTGATTCAGATGCCCATGCTAGATTATGGAGACATAATTTATAGATCGACAGGTAAGGGTGCTCTGAGGCGGCTAGATGTTCTTTATCATTCGGCCAACAGATTTGCCACCAATGCTCCTTATAAGACACATCACTGCACTCTATAACTCCTCTGTAAACTGGTCATCTCTGTTATACCCGTCGCAAAACCCACTGGTTGATGTTTATTTATAAAACCCTCTTAGGGCCTCACTCCCCCTATCTGAGACATCTACTGCAGCCTCCACATACAAACATCATCTCCACATACAACACCGTTTCCCAGTCACATTCTGTAAAGGTCCCCAAAGCACAAAACATCCTGCGTTGCTTGTCTTTTCAGTTCGCTGCAGCTAGCGACTGGAACGAGCTGCAACAAACACTCAAACTGGACAGTTTTATCTCAATCTCTTCATTCAAAGACTCAATCATGGACACTCTTAATGACAGTTGTTTGCGCTTTGTGTGATGTATTGTTTGTCTCTACCTTCTTGCCCTTTGTGCTGTTGTCTTTGCCCAATAATGTTTTGTACCATGTTTTTGTGCTGCTACCATGTTGTGTTTGCTACCATGTTGTTTGTCATGTTGTGTTGCTACCATGCTGTGTTGTCATGTGTTGCTGCCTTGCTATGTTGTCGTCTTAGGTCACTCTTTATGTATTGTTGTGGTGTCTCTCTTGTCCTGAATTTGTGTTTTGTCCTATATTTATATTATATTTTTATTTTCTATTTTTAATCCCAGCCCCCGTCCCAACAGGAGGCCTTTTGGTAGGCCGTCATTGTAAAATAAGAATTTGTTCTTAAGACTTGCCTAGTTAAATAAAAAAAAATACTTACACTTTATAATTGCATTGAGGGCATACTTATTTCACTGTCCAGCCTTATCTATGGATTGGTGGATTATTGACATGGGGTATCAGTCTACTCAGTGACAACCAGAGAACATTACATCGCAGCTCTTATTGCGGGATTCTGAAAAGATCTGTGAATTGAGCCACATTTACTGTCAACCAATGTGTATTGAACACTTATCCCGAGAAAAACAATACTACGCGGATGTTTTGGAGTCTGATAACTCTGAGGAGGACGTTGGGAAAAAATATATTGGGTATTGTGTAGACTCTTACCCCATTCATTGATCCCCAATTCTTAGGTAAAGCTGTACAGTGCAATATGAATGTCAAGATACACAATAGGCTGACTGGGGAGGTGGTTTCATAGATATTTGAAGCTAATAGCAGTGGCGCTATTACTGTGTAACTCCGGTAGGGCAACATCTGAAACAATAGCGCACTTGGTAACGTTAGCGTGTACCGGTGCTCGACCAGTCACGAAAGCCAACATCACCCACGACAGAGAACGGTTAATTGTCAAGGGCAATGAATTCCATTATCTTGGCGTTAATGGATTTTGCCTTTGAGTTGTCTCGCTGAAATGTTCTTACTCTTTCAAATGACTGCTCGGACTTGTTGACTCCTCGATCCACACAGCAGACATTGTGGGCTAGGTTAGGAATGCTGTGTTGCACGTGTAGCGCAACATTTTACGTGGCGTCATTACTTCTGTACCTACGTTATATAGGTCAGCTTTGGACATTGGTTTTTCACATCGGCGTTAAACCAGACATCGGCCAATACCAGATGTTGCCATTTTTAGCTAATATCGGCCGATTCCGATATGTTCAAATCAAATTTTTATTTGTCACATACACATGGTTAGCAGATGTTAATGCCGAGTGTAGCGAAATGCTTGTGCTCTTAGTTCCGACAAATGCAGTAATAACCAACAAGTAATCTAACCTAACAATTCCACAACTACTACCTTATACACACAAGTGTAAAGGGATAAAGAATATGTACATAAAGCTATATGAATGAGTGATGGTACAGAAACGGCATAGGCAAGATGCAGTAGATGGTATAGAGTACAGATATACATATGAGATGAGTAATGAGGTATGTAAACATAAAGTGGCATAGTTTAAAGTGGCTAGTGATACATGTATTACATTAAAGATGGCAAGATGCAGTAGATGATATGAGTACAGTAATACATATACATATGAGATGAGTAATGTAGGGTATGTAAACATTATATTAAGTGGCATTGTTTAAAGTGGCTAGTGGTACATTTTTACATAATTCCCATCAATTACCATTATTAAAGTGGCTGGAGTTGAGTCAGTATGTTGGCAGCGGCCACTAAATGTTAGGTGGCTGTTTAACAGTCTGATGGCCTGAGATAGAAGCTAGATGTTCACCGATATATCGTGCATCCCTAGTAAATAATGTAATGTCCCCAAAACACTACAGTAAATACTACAATAATGTCCCCAAAACACTACAGTAAATACTGCAGTAATGTCCCCAGAACACTACAGTAATACTGCAGTAATGTCCCCAAAACACTACAGTAAATACTAGAGAATGTTCCCCAAAACACTACAGTAATACTACAATAATGTCCCCAAAACACTATAGTAAATACTAGAGTAATGTTCCCAAAACACTATAGTAAATACTAGAGTAATGTCCCAAAACACACAGTATATACTAGAGTAATGTCCCCAAACATATATAAATACTACAGTAATGTCCCCAAAACACTACAGTAAATACTACAGTAATGTCCCCAAAACACTACAGTAAATACTAGAGTAATGTCCCCAAAACACTATAGTACATACTACAGTACTCTACAGTGCGCAAAAACCAATATAGTAAATACTTAAGCAATAATGTCCGAGGAGGTGTGGTACATGGCCAATATACCACAGCTAAGGGCTGTTCTTAAGCACGACGCAACGTGGAATGCCTGGATGCAGCCCTTAGCCGTGTTATAGTGGCCATATTACCACAAATCCCAGAAGTGCCTTCTTGCTATTATAAAACTGGTTACCAACATAATTAGAACAGTAAAAAATGGTTTTTGTCATACCTTGGTACAAGGTCTGATATACCACAGCTTTCAGCCAATAGCATTCAGGGCTCGAACCACCCGGTTTATAATATAGTATATACTACTCTCTTTTTTTTACTACAGTATTTATTACTGTAGTAACTGTAACTACTACATTATACTACAAAGTGAATACTACAGTAAAGTCAGCAAACACACTACAGTGAATACTAGAGTATTCCTACCATAGTATACGCTATAGTATTTTTTAGTTTGGGCTCTGACTCTCTGTCCTGTGTAATGTGAGTGTGCTTGCATGCATGTGCGCTGTTCATTATGCATCTGTGGGGTTGGTGGTTTGTGTTTTGGTATACGCACAAGTGTGTGTGTTTGTGTGCTCTCTCTTGTGCCGTGTTAGAATCGCTTTCATTGCGAAGAGCCAGAGCTTTCAGTTAGACTAATCTCTTCCTTCACAGAGCAACAGACCCCTTCCACCACACGGAGGGCTTTGAATGACAGCATTTGACTAACCTTGACACACACAACACACCACACAGTTAAGCACTGACTACACTAACAGAGATATCCAGATGCGAACCCTACACCAATGTATCGGGCTATCACACCACACACACACAACACACACACACACACACACACACACACACACACACACACACACACACACACACACACAACTACAACGTCAGCATCCCAGAGCCTTCCTTGGTTGTAGGCTCAGGTCAGGTGCCAGAGGTGAGAGGTTCAGGGGGATTGGTCATCAGATGAAAGCCCCGGGTCGCAGAGGTGGCTCTGCCGAGGGTTAAAGGTCAGGACAGGCGGTCCTGCCTCTGCACGTGCCCGAAGAAGGTGTCCTAGCAGCCAGGCCTAGTGGGGGAGGGGATGCTGAGTAAATATGTAAATAGCTGTGTCCACGTCGTACAGAGACACACGCAGGAGAATTCTCACAATGTCTACAAAAAAAAGCCCCAATCCAGACAGTACTTGTTTAATAAGGGAGTTTGGATCTTTTAATGTATGTGACAAAATACTTTGTATGTGCTATAGCATTGGTCGTGGCGAGTGGAGTGACCTATGCCATTGTGTGCTGGAATTTAGTGCAGGACATGTTCATAAAAAGGCTGCAAGTAAATACCCCACATGATCATGGACAATGACACACACCCACTCCACAGCACTCTGAGGACACACACCCACTCCACAGCACTCTGATGACACACACCCACTCCACAGTACTCTGATGACCACACCCATCCACAGCACTCTGATGACCCACACCACTCCACAGCACTTGATGACCCACCACCCACTCCAACAGCACTGTGATGACCACACCACTCCAAGCACTCTATAAATTCAACACAGGAGCAGCTTCAGTAGCAGGTCCATCCTGCCCAGATGTTCCACAGAGAGGTTTAGACGGTMATTTCTACTGACAGCCAGGAGGMTTTTTATTGCTTSTAATTGATTAACTGTTTATGAGGTCTCTCTATAGGAAAATGTCGTTGCCTGTTTCCCCCCAGTGTGGGATAGAAAACAACACTTGAATCAGACTATTCTTTTAGGGAGACTTTGGTTGGTGCAGGGGCCTTTATATGTCTTAATGTGTTGGACATTGTTGCGTGTCCTGTCATTGTATGTCATTGATGATGCCTGCGGGGATAAAACASTTTCCCATGTTGGGATTAATAAAGTAATACTATACTCTAATCTAATCTACACACAGGAGTAGTCGCCACACACACACACACACGACATACAGTGGATTCGGAAAGTATTCAGACCCCCTGACTTTTTTCCACATGTTACGTTACAGCCTTATTCTAAAATTGATGAAATTGTTTTTTTCTCCCTCATCAATCTACACATAATACCCCATAATGAAAAAGCGAAAGCAGGTTTTTAGAAATGTTTGCAAATTTATTAAAAAAAAAAACGGAAATATGACATTTACATAAGTATTCACATCCTTTACTCAGTACTTTGTTGAAGCACCTTTGGCAGCGATTACAGCTTTGAGTCTTCTTGGGTATGACGCTACAAGCTTGGCACACCTGTATTTGGGGAGTTTCTCCCATTATTCTCTGCAGATCCTCTCAAGTTCTGTCAGGTTGGATGGGGAGCATCGCTGCACAGCTATTTTCAGGTCTGTCCAGAGATGTTCGATCGGGTTCAAGTCCGGGCTCCGGATGGGCCACTCAAGAACATTCAGAGACTTGTCCCGAAGCCACTCCTGCGTTGTCTTAGCTGTGTGCTTAGGGTCGTTGTCCTGTTGGAAGGTCAACCTTCGCCCCAAACTGAGGTCCTGACCCTCTGAGGCAGGTTTTCATCAAGGATCTCTCTTTGCTCTGTTCATCATTCCCTCGATCCTGACTAGTCTCCCAGTCCCTGCCTCTGAAAAACATCCCCACAACATGATGCTGCCACCACCATGCTTCACCGTAGGGATGGTGCCAGGTTTCCTCCAGACGTGACGCTTGGCATTCAGGGCACAGAGTTCAATCCAGAGAAACTTGTTTCTCATGGTCTGAGAGTCCTTTTGGTGCTGTCATGTGCCTTTTACTGAGGAGTGGCTTCCGTCTGGCCACTCTACCAAATAGGTCTGATTGGTGGAGTGCTGCAGAGATGGTTCTCCTTCTAGGGCGGCAGGTTGGGCCAGTAGCCAAAAGGTTACTGGATCGAATCCCCGAACTGACATGGTAAAAATCTGTCGTTCTACCCCTGAGCAAGGCAATTAACCCTCTGTTCCCCGGTAGGCGTCATTGTAAATAAGAATTAGTAGTTAAATAAAGGGTTAAAAAAATATATATATATATTCTCCCTTCTCCACAGAGAAACTCTGGAGCTCTGTCAGAGTGACCACTGTGTTCTTGTTCACCTCCCTGATCAAGACACTTCTCCCCGATTGCTCAGTTTGGCCGGGCGGCCAGCTCTAGGAAGAGTCTTGCTAGTTCCAAGCTTCTTCAGTTTAAGAGTGATGGAGGACACTGTGTTCTTGGGGACCTTCAACGCTGTTGGAAATTTTTGGTACCCTTCCCCAGATCTGTGCCTCGACACAGTCCTGTCTCAGGGCTCTACGGACAATTTTTTCTACCTCATGGCTTGGTTTTTGCTCTGACATGCACTGTCAACTGTGGGACCTTATATAGACAGGTGTGTGCCTTTGCAAATCATGTCCAATCAATTGAATTTACCACAGGTGGACTCCAATCAAGTTGTGAAACATCTCAAGGATGATCAATGCAAACAGGATGCAACTGAGCTCAATTTCAAGTCTTAAAGCAAAGGGTCTGAATACTTATGGAAATAAGGTGTTTCTGTGTTTTATTTTTTTATACATTGCAAACTTTCTGAAACCTGCTTTCACTTTTTCATTATGGGGTATTGTGTGTAGATTGATGAGGGAAAAATATAATTGAATCAATTTTTAGAAGAAGGCTGTAACGTAACAAAACGTGGAAACAGTCAAGGGTCTGAATACTTTCCGAATGTACACACCCACACAGACACACTCACTCACACCCTGACTAAAAGGGGGGGGGGGGGGCAGGGCATTCTGTGTTCATCTTTGATGTGTAGGATGTAGCTAGTTCAAGTCAGGATGGGGGCAGCCATGGTAGTATGGAGGGTATTCTCTTTGCCCCTGACCATGCTACCTTGCTGGCTTCTCATTGGTCCTGCTGGAGGTCACCACGGGGGTCAGGCCGCAGGACTTCAAAGCCGACTGGACTCCCAACATTTTTAGACAACTTATAATATAGAGTACCTCAGTCTGCACTGTGGTATGGTTATCAATGCAGTAGACGTTGTAGTCATAAACTCAGCAAAAAAAAGAAATGTCCTCTCACTGTCAATTGTGTTTATTTTCAGAATACTTAACATGTGTAAATATTTGTATGACCATAACAAGATTCAACAACTGAGACATAAACTGAACAAGTTCCACAGACGTGACTAACAGAAATTGAATAATGTGGCCCTGAACAAAGGGGGGGGGGTCAAAATCAAAAGTAACAGTCAGTATCTGGTGTGGCCACCAGCTGCATTAAGTACTACAGTGCATCTCCTCCTCATGGACTGCACCAGATTTGCCTGTTCTTACTGTGAGATGTTACCCACTCTTCCACCAAGGCACCTGCAAGTTCCCGGACATGTCTGGGGGAATGGCCCAAGCCCTCGCCCTCCGATCGAACAGGTCCCAGACGTGCTCAATGGGATTGAGATCCGGGCTCTTCACTGGCCATGGCAGAACACTGACATTCCTGTCTTGCAAGAAATCACGCACAGAATGAGCAGTATGGCATGGTCATGCTGGAGGGTCATGTCAGGATGAGCCTGCAGGAAGGGTAACACATGAGGGAGGAGGATGTCTTCCCATGTTACGCACAGCGTTGAGATTGCCTGCAATGACAACAAGCTCAGTCCGATGATGCTGTGACACACTGCCCTAGACCATGACGGACCCTCCACCTCCAAATCAATCCCGCTCCAGAGTACATGCTCCCGGTGTATACTCATTCCTTCGAAGGTAAACGCGAATCCAACCATCACCCCCCGGTGAGACAAAACCGCGACTCGTCAATGAAGAGCATTTTTTGCCAGTCCTGTCTGGTCCAGCGACGGTGGTTTGTGCCTATAGGCGATGTTGTTGCCGGTGATGTCTGTGAGGACCTGCCTTACGACAGGCCTACAAGCCCTCAGTCCAGCCTCTCTCAGCCTATTGCAGAGTCTGAGCAATGGGATGGGATTGTACGTTCCTGGTGTAACTCAGGCAGTTGTTGTGGCCACAGGATGTACCGATCCTGTGCAGGTGTTGTTACACGTGATCGCCACTGCAAGGACGATCAGCTGTCCGTCCTGTCTTCCTGTAGCGCTGTCTTAGGCGTCTCACAGTAATTTATTGCCCTGGCCACATCTGCAGTCCTCATGCCTCCTTGCAGCATGCTTAAGGCACTTTCAGCAGATGAACAGGGACCCTGGGCATCTTTCTTTTGGTGTTTTTCAGAGTCAGTAGAAAGGCCTCTTTAATGTCCTAAGTTTTCATAACTGTGACCTTAATTGCCTACCGTCTGTAAGCTGTTGGTGTCTTAGCGACCGTTCCACAGGTGCATGTCATTAATTGTTTATGGTTCATTGAACAAGCATCGGAAACCCTTTACAATGATGATCTGTGAAGTTATTTGAATTTTTACGAATTATCTTGAAAGACAGGGTCCTGAAAAAGGGACTTTTTTGTTGTTGCTGAGTTTAGTAGTTATGTTCTCGATGTGCACACACACACATTCACACACACACACACACACTTTGTATGTGAGAGGGTGATCCCCCATTCCTCTGTCTCACTTATCCTTTCCTCATTGATTAGTTCAGCTTCTAAACGTGGGAATAGTTAGAAGTTCACAGTCTCACTCACATCGTCCTACAGCACCCTGAACACCCCTGTGGAATAGAGAGAGAAGACGTGAGTAGAGGGAGGATAGGTGGAGAGAGAGGGAGGAAGGGTGAGAAAGTGAAAACTAATTAAAGTTTAGTTTTAATTGCGAGTTCTGCTGGTYGCCGGTGGGAATTCTCTGATTCCAAGAGGGATAACCTTCCCAGGTGTGTGGGAGAATTAGAGAGGGGAGGCGGGGGAGAGACGTCAAACTAGGTCTCCGTGCTCCATATGGTTTCTCTCTCCCTCTGTTTCTCTCTCCACTCGTTCTTTCTCCCTMTCGGCTTCTCTCTCTCTCCCTCCCTTTCTATTCTCAGGTTAAACAAGGCAACGGTGTGATTCAGAGGTTGTTGAGACTCGTGGTTGGGTGGCTGTTTGTTTGTTGGGCAACAGCTGCACAGTGCACACCCAATAGGCCTGGCCACATCAGGGGTGTGTACGTACAGATTTGTATGTGTGTGTGTTCTATGTGTGTATGGTACTGTATGTGTGTGTTTAGTGTGCTGGKACAGTGSCTCAAASTATTCACACCCATTGATTTTGTCCCACATTTTGTTGTGTTAAAGCCTGAATTTAAAAAGGATTCMATTTATATATTTTTTGTCACTGGCCTACACACGATACACTATAAGGTCAAAGTGGAATTATATCTTTTGAAATTTGTATAAATTAATACAAAAGCTGAAATGTCTTGTGTCAATAAGTAGTCAACCCCTTTGTTGTGACAAGGCTAAATATGTTCAGGAGTCAAAATTTGCTTAACAAATCACATAATAAGTTGCATGGACTCACTGTGCAATAATAGTGTTTAACATGATATTTGAATGTCTACCTCATCTCTGTACCCCACACATACAATTATCTTTAAAGTCCCTCAGTCGAGCAGTGAATTTCAAACACAGATTCAACCACAAAGACCAGGGAGCTTTTACAATCCTTCTCAAAGAATGGCACCTATTGGTAGATGGGTAAAAATAAATGTATAAGACATTGAATATCCCGTTGAGSATGGTGAAGTTATTAATTACACTTTGGATGGTGTATCAATACACCCAGTCACTACAAAGATACAGGTGTCCTTCCTAACTCAGTTGCYGGAGAGGAAGGAAACCGCTCAGAGATTTCACCATGAGGCCAATGGTGACTATATAACAGTTTAATGGCTGTGATAGGAGAAAACTGAGGATGGATCAACAACATTGTAGTTATTCCACAATACTAACCTAATTGATAAAGTGAAAAGAAGGAAGCCTGTACAGAATATAAAATATTCCAAAACATGCATCCTGTTTGCAACAAGGAACTAAAGTAATACTACAAAGAATGTGGCAAAGCAATTCACTTTTTGTCCTGAATACTTTTGAACATTTATTTTTTATTTCACCTTTGTTTAACCAGGTAGGCCAGTTGAGAACAAGTTCTCATTTACAACTGCGACCTGGCCAAGATAAAGCAAAGCAGTACGACAAAAACAAYAACACAGAGTTACACATGGGATAAAAAAACGTACAGTCAATAACACAATAGAAAAATCTGTATACAGTGTGTGCAAATCCAAGTAAGGAGGTAAGGCAATAAATAGGCCAATAGTTGGTGAAGTTAATTATCAATTTACACTGGGTGATATAATGTGCAAGATGAGGATGTGCAAGTAAGATAACTGGTGTGCAAAAGAGCAGAAAAACAAAAACAAGATGATGTAGGTAGTTGGTTGGATGGGCTATTTACAGATGGGCCGTGTACAGCTGCAGCGATCGGTAAGCTGCTCTGACAGCTGATGCTTAAAGTTAGTAAGGGAGATATCAGTCTCAAACTTCAGTGGTTTTTGCAATTCGTTCCAGTCATTGGCAGTAGAGAACTGGAAGGAAAGGCGGCCAAAGTAGGAATTGGCTTTGGGGGTGACCAGTGAGATATACCTGCTGGAGCGCGTGCTACGGTGGGTGTTGCTATGGTGCCAGTGAGCTGAGATAGGGCTAGCTTTACCTAGCAAAGACTTATAGATGACCTGGAGCTAGTGGTTTTGGCAACGAATATGTAGCGAGGACCAGCCAACGAGAGCATACAGTTCGCAGTGGTGGGTAGTATATGGGCTTTGGTGACAAAACGGATGGCACTGTGATAGACTACATCCAGTTTGCTGAGTAGAGTGTTTGGAGGCTATTTTGTAAATGGCATCGCCGGAGTCAAGGATCGGTAGGATAGTCCGTTTACGAGGGTGTGTTTGGCAGCATGTTGTCGAAATAGGAAGCCGATTCTAGATTTAATTTGGATTGGAGATGCTTAATGTGAGTCTGGAAGGAGAGTTTACAGTCTAGCCAGACACCTAGGTATTTATAGTTGTCCACATATTCTAAGTCAGAATCGTCCTAGTGATGCTAGTCGGGGCGGGCGGGTGCGGGCAGCGATCGGTTGAAGAGCATGCATTTAGTTTTACTAGAATTTAAGTGAAGTTGGAGGCCACGGAAGAGTGTTGTATGGCGTTGAAGCTCATTTGGAGGTTGTAAGGGCCAGATGTATACAGAATGGTGTCATCTGTGTAGAGGTGGACTAAAGAATCACAGCAAGCAAGAGCAACATCATTGATATATACAGAGAAAAGAGTCGGCCCGAGAATTGAACCCTGTGGCACCCCATAGAGATGCCAGAGGTCCGACAACAGGCCCTCCGATTTAACACACTGAACTCTATCTGAGAAGTAGTTAGTGAACCAGGCGAGAATACAAAGTGTTATGTTTGGGTCAAATCCAATAGAACGCATTACTGAGTACCACTCTCCATATTTTCACGTATGTTATGGTATGCTAGTAATCGTTAAGGACTGGGCTGTTTTTCAGGATAAAAAATTAACGGAATGATGCTAAGCACAGGCAAACTCCTAGAGGAAAACCTGGTTCAGTCTGCTTTCTACCAGACACTGGGAGATGATTCACTCTCAGCAGGACAACAACATAAAACTCAAGGCCAAATATACACTGGAGTTGGTTATTTTTGTCTTATTTAACCAGGCAAGTCAATTAAGGACAAATTCTTATTTACAATGACGGCCTAGGAACAGTGTGTGTAACTGCCTTGTTCAGAACGACAGATTTTGACCTTGTTAGCTCAGGGATTCGATCTAGCAACCTTTCCGGTTACTGGGCACCGCTCTAACCACTAGGCTACCTGCTGCTTACCAGGAACAGTGAATGTTCCTAATGGCTGAGTTACAGCTTTGACTTAAATCTACTTGAAAATCTATGGCAAGACTGAAAATGTTTGTCTAGCAATGATCAACAACCAATTTGTCAGTGCTTGGAGAATTTTGAAAAGAATCATGGGTAAATGTTGCACAATCCAGTGTGGCAACACTCTAAAAGATTTACCAGAAAGACTCACAGCTGTAATCGCTTCCGAAGGTGCTTCTACAACGTATTGACTTCGGGCTTGGCTGAATAACTTATCGTAAATGAGATATATTTCTGTATTTCATTTTCAATAAATCTGCAAAAATGTCTAAACTTGTTTCCACTTTGTCATTATGGGATATTGTGTGTAGATGTGTGAGAGAAATGATTTAAGCCATTTTAAATTCATGCTGTAACAACAAAATGTGGAATAAGTCGAGAGGAATGAATACTTTATGACGGCACTGTATGAATGTCATGTGTAGTTGAGTGTGTGTGTGAGGTTTTGCATGTGAATGTGTTTGTAGTTCTATCTGTGTACAATATACTGTATATAGCATATCASTGTACCTGTGCACGTGACATTAAAACTTWAAACWCTCCCCGACCCATATGTATTTTAGTGTACTGTATAGCATTGTGTACCACAGTGCAGCTACAGCATGCATTGCATACTGAGTATAAATTACACTTCTAAAAATACCCTGTAAACCAGTTCACCCCCTCCTTACGCCCTGGGCCGGATAACTCCCTCCCTGCTCGGATCGCKCCACCCTGTCATGAAATGCAAGCTGTTCCTGTTGTACATTCCACATGCTAAAGGAATGAACCAACTCCCCAAAGAAGAGGGGGTGCTCCATTTTTTTGTCCCAAGGTAGCCCCTTGTATAAATGAGATGATTCCTAGCTAACTCCTATGTGAGGTTAGGTGTGTAGTTTAAAGTAGTTGTGTCATTGTTCCGTTGGGCGTTCCCCAAGACTCTGTCCCGAGGTCCCTTTCATTTTGCTTTGTTGTGCGTATCTGTGTGTCTTGTGTGTGTGTCTGCACAAGTGCATGCGTTTGTGTAGTGTGTTTGCATTGAAGCGTGCCCGCGTTTGTGTGTGTGTGTGTGTGGCCCCAGGCTGTTGTCAGGCAGATCTGAGTTAGCCCAGCTGGCTCGAGTGTAGGTAGCAACGTACCTCCTGAAGGAAGAAAAGAGGAGGAAACAGAGCACGCGCATTCCTCAACGCACACTGAACATGGCCACAGGGGGACTGCAAGCACAGCAAGACTTCTCCTCCCTTCCCTCGTTCCTCCCACTCTAACTCGTATATCTCTCTCTYTCTGTCTCTCCCTGTTTCATACTCCTCATCCCCCCCTTTCCCTAATACCCCTCTCTCTATCTCTCTCTGCCTGCTGCCAGACCATAGCAGGGAGATGATCTCGGGAATAATTCCAGAATGTTGGAATCCAGGGGATTATACTTAGAAGGAAATCTTGAATGATGGAATATTTAGGGTTTAGCAGAAATGTTTTGGCTTTTTTGCTGTTTGGCTCTTGTGAGTGTGATGTCATTATTATGACATATGACCATCCCCTAATCCCATGCATACACACATAAACGCACACCAACACGCTCGGATAAACAGGCGCTTAGCCTAAACAGGAAATGCTGGGGTTCCCGTGTGTTTCTGCAGATGTTCTTTGTTGTGAGCTCATGTATGGATGAGATGGGTCACTACATTATGTACAGTGCCTTCAGAAAGCCTGAATTAAGAAATGGATTAAATAGATGTTTGTTCTCTCACTCCTCTACACACACTAACCCATAATGACACACTAACACATACTTGAAAACGTGTTTTTAGAAATGTTTGCAAATGTATGAAATGCACCTAAGTATTCACACCCCTGAGTCAATACATGTTAGAATCACCTTTGGCAGTGATTATATCTTTCCGGGTACGTCTCTAAGAGCTTTGCACACCTGGATTGAACAATATTTGCACGTTATTCTTGAAAAAATGATTCAAGCTCTGTCAAGTTGGTTGTTGATCTTTGCTAGACAGCCATTTCCAAGTCTTGACATACATTTTCAAGAAGATTTAAGTTAAAACTGTACCTATTCAGGAACATTCAATGTCATCTTGGTAAGCAACTCCRGTGTATATTTGGCCTTGTGTTTTAGGTTATTGTACTACTGAAAGGTGAATTTGTCTCCCAGTGTCTGTTGGAAAGCAAACTGATCCAGGTTTTCCTCTAGGATTTTGCTTGTTCTTAGCTCTATTCCGTTTCTTTTTATCCAAGAAAAAACKCCCTTGTCCTTGCCTGATGACAAGCATACCCATAACATGATGCAGCCATCGCCATACTTGAAAATATATGAAGAGTGGTACTCAGTGATGTGTTGTGTTGGATTTGCTCGAAACATAACTCTTTGTTTTTTTATTGCAGTTTTAATTTAGTGCTTTGTTGCAAACAGGATGCATGTTTTGGAATATGTTATATTCTATATAGACTCCCTTCTTTTCACTCTGTCATTTAGGTTAGTATTGTGGAGTAACTACAATGTTGTTGATCCATNCTTGGTAAGCAACTCCGGTGTATATTTGGCCTTGTGTTTTAGGTTATTGTACTACTGAAAGGTGAATTTGTCTCCCAGTGTCTGTTGGAAAGCAAACTGATCCAGGTTTTCCTCTAGGATTTTGCTTGTTCTTAGCTCTATTCCGTTTCTTTTTATCCAAGAAAAAACGCCCTTGTCCTTGCCTGATGACAAGCATACCCATAACATGATGCAGCCATCGCCATACTTGAAAATATATGAAGAGTGGTACTCAGTGATGTGTTGTGTTGGATTTGCTCGAAACATAACTCTTTGTTTTTTTATTGCAGTTTTAATTTAGTGCTTTGTTGCAAACAGGATGCATGTTTTGGAATATGTTATATTCTATATAGACTCCCTTCTTTTCACTCTGTCATTTAGGTTAGTATTGTGGAGTAACTACAATGTTGTTGATCCATYCTCAATTTTCTCCTATCACAGACATTAAACTCTGTAACTGTGTTAAAGTCACCATTGGCCTCGTGGTGAAATCCCTGAGCGGTTTCCTTCCTCTCCGGTAACTGAGTTAGGAAGGACGCCTGTATCTTTGTAGTGACTGGGTGTATTGGTACACCATCCATAGTGTAATTAATAACTTCACCATGCTTAAAGGGATATTCAATGTATTTTTTGATTGTTACCTATCTACCAATAGGTGCCCTTCTTTACAAGGGATTGGGAAACCTCCCTGGTCTTTGTGGTAGAATCTGTATATGAAATGCACTGCTCAACTGAGAGACTGTATAGATAATTGTATGTGTGGGGTACAGAGATGAGGTAGKCATTCAAAAATCTATTATTATTGCACACAAGAGTGAGTGCATGCTACTTATTATGTGACTTGTTAAGCAAATGTTGACTCCTGCACTTATTTATCAAAGGGGTTGAATACTTATTGACTCAAGACATTTCAGCTTTTTATTTTTAATTAATTTGTTAAAAAAAAATATATAATAATAATAATCTCAAAACATAATTCTACTTTGACATTATACGCTATTGTTCGTAGGCCAGTGACACAAAATCTCCATTGAATCCATTTTAAGTTCAAGCTGTAACACGACAAAATGTGGTTCAAGTCGAGGGGTGTGGATACTTTCTGAGTGAGGCTACATGACCGTAGTTTTGCATGGCTATGCTGAGGGAATACAGGCTTCATGTACACGCTTCTACTGTACAACTGAGGCATGATAAGTCACGGTGTGTATGTGTGTGTGTGTGTGTGTGTGTCCTGTGTGTCTGTCTGTGTCTTGGCTGGCTAAGTGGAGGGCATAATGGCTGTCTCCACTAGCAGCAGTAATCTGTATAACTCCTGGACGCTCATTAGGTGTGCGTGCGTGCGCGTGCCCGCCGAATAACTATCAGTGGTAAGCAGAGGACTGCTCTTAGAACCAGGAGAGATCAGGGAAGTACAGGAGAGGGCTGAGACGCACCCTTGTGGGGTCCCAGTGTTGAGGCATCAGCGGGGTGAGATGGTTGTTTCCTACCTTCACCACCTGGGGGCCGGCCCGTCCAAAGTTAGGACCCAGTTGCCAGGGTGGGTTCAGACCCGGGTCTCAAGCTTAATGACGAGTTTGAGGGTCAC
>NW_019944487.1:119627-129815 GCF_002910315.2 Salvelinus sp. IW2-2015 | reverse complement strand
ATAGATTATTAGTCTGGACGGACCAGCCTCCAGACCTAGTCACACACACCCTGCCTGCAGTTATGTTCTAATGTGCTGGGATTAGTAGTGGCAAACAGGGTGTGTTGTGACGGAACTAAACCCGTTTGTCTTCATCGAAGTCAGGAAACTGACTTTCATACACTTCTCTAGAAGCTACACTTCAGTATGTACACAACTTACCATCAGATTCTGTCCGTGTGTGTTATTCAAAGCCGTTGTGTGCTTGTGTTACAGGTACAGGCGATACCTGGCCCACGCAGGTACACACCACGCACAGAACACACGCGGTGGGAGGCGACTGTGGCAGGTGAGAGGAATAGAGGTGTGTGTGTCTAATAGATTAGCATGCTGTGTCAGTTGGTTGGCTGGCCGGAGCTGGAAATGGGCTGAGAGTCCCTTGTTGAAGCCAGACATCCATTGTCCACCCCCCCCACACCACCACACACACACAACACAACACACACACACCACACACACAGGCACAGACACACATTCGCTTAAAGACTCACACGTACTGTACACACACCTGCTGGGTTCTTGGAGAAAGCTGAGCTCCATTCTGTCTTCTATTCAGGGGAAGCGAAGGAGAAGAGTGGGAAGGAGAACGGAGCATGCGAGTGGGGGGGAGGGGGAGGGAGTCGTCACCAGACAGGTATTCACACAGCTCAGGTCATGCTGGGAGGGAGGGAGGGAGGGAGGAGAGATAGAGAGGACAGCTCAGGTCATGCTGGGAGGAAGGGAGGGAGGGAGAGAGAGGGAGTGATAGAGAAGGAGGGATGGATGGGAGGGGAGGGAGGGATAGAGAGGGAGGGAGGGATAGCAGCATTCTTACATAGGTATTCCTCTTGTCCAGATGGGATAGGACAGTGTGCAATGTGATGGCGATTGCATCGTCTGTGGATCTATTGGGGCGGTAAGCAAGTTGGAGTGGGTCTAGGGTATCAGGTAGGGTGGAGATGATATGGTCCTTGTCTAGCCTCTCAAAGCACTTCATTATTACAGAAGTGAGTGTCATTTAGTTCAGTTACCTTAGCTTTCTTGGGAACAGGAACAATGGTGGCCATCTTGAAGCATGTGGGAACAGCAGACTGGGATAGGGATTGATTGAATATGTCCGTWAACACTCCAGCCAGCTGGTCTGCTCTTGCTCTGAGGACGCGGCTAGGGATGCCGTCTGGGTCAGCAGCCTTGCGAGGGTTAACACGTTTAAATGTTTTACTCACGTTGTCCACGGAGAAGGAGAGCCCACAGGCTTTGGTAGCGGGCCGTGTCAATGGCTCTGTATTGTCCTCAAAGCGAGCAAAGAAGTTGTTTAATTTGTCTGGGAGCAAGACGTCAATGTCCGCGACAAGGCGGGTTTTCTTTTTGTAGTCCGTGATTGACTGTAGTCCCKGCCACATACGTCTCGTGTTTGAGCCGTTGAATTGCGAACTAACCAGACCTGGGTTCAAATACTATCTGAACTCTTTCAAATACTTTGAGCGTTCACTTTAGCCCGCCTGGAGTGCCAGGTGGGCGGGGTTTGCACTTGTGGGCCAGTTCTATTGGTTCCATTCCATCATGCAAACTCAATTAAGGACAGCTAAAACATATTTCATGATTTTAAATAGTATTTGGACCCATGTTTGGTACTATCTTCCAGCAGACCAGACACGAGTCCCAAATGGCACCATGTCCCTATATAGTGCACTACTTTTGACCTGAGTCATGGGAATAGAGTCCCATTTGGGAAGCAGACAGGTCTGGCCTGTGGATCCAGTGAGTCTGGCTCTAACCCTGTTATAAAACTGATTACAGCAGCACTGATAACACTGTGGACTGTACACTCACTGACACACAATCACCCTCTCTCTCTCTCTCTCTCTCTCTCTCTCTCTCTCTCTCTCTCTCTCTCTCTCTCTCTCTCTCTGCTACCCCTACTTTTCAATTCAATTCAGGGCTTTATTGGCATGGAAAACATATGTTTACACTGCCAAAGCAAGTGGAATAGATCATAAACAAAAGTGAAATAAACAATCAGAAATGAACAGTCAACATTACACTCACAGAAGTTCCAAATGAAGAAAGACATTTCAAATGKTATATTATTGGATATGTACACTGTTGTAATGATGTGCAAATAGTTGAAATACTAAAGGGAAAATACATAAACATAAGTATGGGTTGTATTTACAATGGTGTTTGTTCTTCACTGGTTGACCTTTTCTTGTGGCAACAGGTCACAGATCGTGTTGCTGTGATGCACACTGTGGTATCTCACCTAATAGATATGAGAGTTTATCAAAATTGGTTTGTTTTCAAATTCTTTGTGGGTCTGTGTAATCTGAGGGAAATAGGTGTCTCTAATATGGTCATACATTTGGCAGGAGGTTAGGAGGTGCAGCTCAGTTTCTCCTCATTTTGTGGGCAGTGTGCACATAGACTCTCTTCTCTTTAAAGCCAGGTCTGCCAGCCTTTCTCAATAGCAAGGCTATTCTCACTGAGTCTGTACATAGTCAAAGATTTCCTTAGTTTTGGGTCAGTCACAGTGGTCATGTATTCTGCCACTGTGTACTCTCTGTTTAGGGTCAAATAGCATTCCAGTTTGCTCTATTTTTTGGTTAATTCTTTCCATTGTTTCAAGTAATTATCTTTTTGTTTTCTAATGATTTGGTTGGGTCTAATTGTGTTGTTGTCCTGGGGCTCTGTGGGGTCTGTTAGTGTTTGTGACCAGGAACAGCTTGCTTAGGGGTCTCTTCTCTGAGTTAATCTCTCTGTAGGTGATGGCTTTGTTATGGAAGGTTTGGGAATCACTTCCTTTTAGGTGGTTGTAGAATTGAACTTCTCTTTTCTGGATTTTGATAATTAGCGARTATCGGCCTAATTCTGCTCTGCATGCATTATTTGGTGTTCTACGTTGTACACGGAGGATGTTTTTGCTGAATTCTGCATGCGGTCTCAATTTGGTGTTTGTCCTATTTTGTGAATTCTTGGTTGGTGAGCGGACCCCAGACCTCACAACCRTGAAGGGCAACGGGTTCTATAACTGATTCAAGTATTTTTTTTWKATCCTAATTGGGATGTCGAATTTTATGTTCCTTCTGATGGCGTAAAAGACCCTTCTTGCCTTGTCTCTTAGATCGTTCACATCTTTGTTGAAGTTACCTGTGGCGCTGATGTTTAGGCCGAGGTACACTACATAGCCAAACGTAGCTGGACACCCCTTCAAATTAGTGGATTTGGCTATTTCAGCTACTGTCACGCCTGCTCCCGCTCCCCCTCTCGGCTACCCATCATTACGCACACCTGTCACCATCATTACGCGCATTAGTGCTCATTGGACTCACCTGGACTCCTTCACTTTGTTGTTTGCCCCCTCTATATCTGTCTGTTCCTCAGTTTGTTCCCCGTTTCATGTCTGCTATTTATTAAATGTTCACTCCCTGTACTTGCTTTTCGTCTCCCAGCGTCTGTCCTTACAGAATGCTAACACCACAATTTTAAGCATCAGGGAGTTTTTGTTTTTGTTGGTGACGTCAGGTCTGGGTGCCGCTGCCGAAGGAAGCGGTCTCGTCAGGGTTCCACACCTTTAGCTGGCTCGAGAAATTTGCTTGCCTCTATTGGCTCGTCAGATTCCCACGTCATGCCTCAGCCGGCTCGTCAGGCTCCCACGCCTCAGCCGGCTTGTCGGGCTCCCACGCCTCAACCGACTTGTCGGGCTCCCGCGCCTCAGCCGGCTCGTCAGGCTTCCACGCCTCAGCCGGCTTGTCCGACTCTCATGTCTCAGCCGGCCCGTCACGCTCGTCCAGGTGGGACGCCGGGTGGCGCCCCTAGAGGGAGGGTACTGTCACGCCTGCGACCGCGAGCGCCGCGAGCGCCTTCCCATCATTACACAGACCTGTCACCATCATTACGCGCATCAAATCAAATCAAGTTTATTTTATATAGCCCTTCGTACATCAGCTAATATCTCGAAGTGCTGTACAGAAACCCAGCCTAAAACCCCAAACAGCAAGCAATGCAGGTGTAGAAGCACGGCGGCTAGGAAAAACTCCCTAGAAAGGCCAAAACCTAGGAAGAAACCTAGAGAGGAACCAGGCTATGAGGGGTGGCCAGTCCTCTTCTGGCTGTGCCGGGTGGAGATTATAACAGAACATCAGCGCTCATTGGACTCACCTGGACTCCTTCACTTTGTTGATTGCCCCCTCTATATCTGTCTGTTCCTCAGTTTGTTCCCCGTGTCAGTATTTTATGTTGTTTTGTTTCCACTGTCCAGACGCTGTCTATGTTCTGTTTCATGTCCGTTGTTTATTAAATGTTCACTCCCTGTACTTGCTTCTCGTCTCCCAGCGTCTGTCCTTACAGCTACATAAAATGGAACACACAGCCATGCAATCTCCATAGACAAACATTGGCAGTAGAATGCCCATACTGAAGAGCTAAGTGACTTTCAACGTGGCACCATCATAGGATACCACCTTTCCAACGAGTCAGTTCGTCAAATTTCTGCCCTGCAAGTGCTGCCCCAGTCAACTGTGAATGCTGTTATTGTGAAACGTCTAGGATCAACAATGGCTCAGCCGCGAAGTAGTAGGCCACACAAGCTCACAGAACGGGACCGGTGAATGCTGAAGCGCGTAGCGTGTAAAAATCACGCTTCACCATCTGGCAGTCCGACGGACAAATCTGGGTTTGGCGGATGCCAGGAGAACACTACCTGGCCGAATGCATAGTGCCAACTGTGAAGTTTGGCTAGGCCCCTTGGCTAGGCCCCTTGGCTAGGCCCCTGAGTTCCAGTGAAAGGAAATCTTGACGCTACAGCATACAATGACATTCTAGACGATTCTGTGCTTCCAACTTTGTGGGAAAARTTTGGGGAGGGCCCTTTCTTGCTTCAACATGACAATGCCCCCGTGCACAATGCAAGGTCCATGCAGAAATGGTTTGTCGAGACCGGTGTAGAACTTGACTGTCCTGCTCAGAGCCCCCATCTCAACCCCATCGAACACCTTTGGGATGAATTGGAACGCCGACTGCAAGCCAGGCCTAATCGCCCAACATCAGTGCCCGACTTCACTAATACTTGTGGCTGAATGGAAGCAAGTCCCTGCAGCAATGTTTCAACATCTAGTGGAAAGCCTTCCCAGAAGATTGGAGGTTGATATAGTAGCAAAGGGGGGAATAACTCCATATTAATGCCCATATTTTGGAATTAGATGTTTGACAAGCAGGTGTCCACATACTTTTGGTCATGTAGTGTATGTATAGTTTTTAGTATGCTCTAGGGCAACGGTGTCTAGGTGGAGTTTGTATTTGTGGTCCTGGCAACTGGACCTTCTTTGGAACACCATTATTTTTGTCTTACTGAGATTTACTGTCAAGGCCCAGGTCTGACATAATCTGTGCAGAAGATCCAGGTGCTGCTGGAGGCYCTCATTGGTTGAGGATAGAAGCACCAGATCATCAGCAAACAGTAGACATTTGACTTCAGATTCTAGTAGGGTGAGGCCGGGTGCTGCAGACTTTTCTAGTGCCCTCGCTAATTCGTTGACATATATGTTGGAGAAGGTGGGGCTTAAGCTGCATCCCTRTCTCACCCCACGGCCCTATGGAAAGAAATGTGTGTTTTTTGCCAATTTTAACCGCACACTTGTTGTTTGTGTACATGGATTTTATAATGTTGTATGTTTTTCCCCCAACACCACTTTCCATCAATTTGTATAGCAGACCCTCATGCCAAATTGAGTCAAAAGCTTTTTTGAAGTCAACAAATCATGAGAAGACTTTGCCTTTGTTTGTTTGTCAATTAGGGTGTGCAGGGTGAATATGTGGTCTGTCATACGGTAATTTGGTAAAAAAAAGGCCCAATTTTACATTTGCTCAATCAGTACATGTTTTTCACTGAGGAAATGTACAGTCTGTCGTTAATGAAAATGCAGATGATTTTCCAAGGTTGCTTGTTGACGATAATCCCACGGTAGTTATTGGGGTCAAATTTGTCTACACTTTTGTGGATTGGGGTGATCAGTCCTTAGTTTCAAATTTTGGGGAATATGCCAGAGCTGAGGATGATGTTAAAGAGTTTATAATATAGCCAATTGGAATTTGTGTCATATATTTTATAATTTCATTGATGATACCATCAACACCACAGGCCTTTTTTTCTCTCTCTCTCTCTCTCTCTCTCTCCTCTCTCTCTCTCTCTCCTCTCTCTCTCTCTCTCTCTCTCCTCTCTCTCCCTCTTCCTCACCCCGTCTCTCTGCCCTCTGTCCACCCTCCCTTCTCGTTCCCCTCCCCCTCCCTTCTCTCTCGCTCAGCCCTCTCTTCTTGGCTGAAGCTCAAATATTACAAATGCTATTGCATATTGGCTGAGGGCCAAATCTTGCCAGTGTCAAATCAATAGATGTTAAATTATGTAAGAGCCCAAAGAGATGTCATTACTGACTGGCCCCGATTACACCAGTTTATGCCCCCATCCAACCTACCGCTCCACTCACAGTACAGTATCTCTCTCTGTCCTCTATTCTCTCTGTCCCTCTTTCTCATTTTCTCTCACCAATAGTATCTCTTTTATTTATTTAGCAATGCTGGTAAGTGTGCCTTGAATTCTAAATGAATCACTGACAGTGTCACAACAAAGCACACCCACACCATCACACCTCCTCCTCCTCCATGCTTCACGTGGGAATCACACACGCGGAGATCATCCGTTCACCGACTTGCGCTCACAAAGACACGGCGGGTTGGAACCAAAAATCAACATTTGGACTCATCAGACCTCAGGACAGATTTCCAACAGTCTAATGTCCAGTGCTTGTGCTCTTGGTCCAAGCAAGTCTCTTCTTTTATTGGTATCTCCACGCACGGTACAGTATCTCTCTCTGTCCTCTATTCTCTCTGCCCTCTCTCTCTCTTTCTCATTTTCTCTTACCAATAGTATCTCTTTTTTTCTGTCTGTCACTATTCTCTCTCTCTCTTTCTATCACTTATTCTCTCTCTCCGCCATCCTCATATTGAATCTCTCTCTCTCTCTCTCTCTCTCTCTCTCTCTCTCTCTCTCTCTCTGTGTGTCATTCTCAATCATAGCTTAATGATGAATCAATGTTTCTGACTGGAATCAAAAGTCTGGTTGATTATAGTCTGAACAAACCAAATATCTTCCACACAAAACAAAATGACTCCATAGATATCTGGAAGTGTAATGTTTACTGAGCAGTAGAAACACGATGTATGACATTGAATTCTGGTCTTTGTACCGCAGTAACTTCTTGTTCGCTCTTCTTTTCTGGTGCTCTCTCTTCCCTCTCTTCTCTGTAGGAGTGGAAGGTCTGCTCTATATGAAGCTAGTCATACGTTGAACTGATTTTCCATACGGTCACCCTCTTTACGAGCCTTCCCTCTTTCTCTCTCTCTTCCTGTGCTCGCTCTCTCTACGGGACGGAATTTCTGTCCAGTGCACGTGGCCGGTCTTGGGGGGGGGGCGTGTGTGTGTGGGAACACGAGCAAAATGAAACATCTCCGTGTTTGGTTGAGAAAACGGAAATGTCGGGAGTGTGTGGCTAGCAGATGAACTTACACACACACACACACACACACACACACACATTGGTGTCATCATCCTGCCACATTCATTGAAACACTTGCAAGTACTTACAGTAGGCACAAAACTCATCAGAACTCATCAGAACACTCACAAGTACTGTTATACTATAAAGTTTGTACACTCACAAGTACTGTTATACTTTACAGTTTGTACACTAAAAAGTACTGTTATATTATACAGTTTGTACACTCACAAGTATTGTTATACTATACAGTTTGTACACTAAAAAGTACTGTTATACTATACAGTTTGTACACTCACAAGTGTTTCTACACCTTCTCTTATTGTGGATGATATAATATCTATATATTTGTTATGTATTGGCTGTGTACACATATTTTCCAGATGTTATCACAGCTGCAGCGAAATGCTTATGTTTCTAGCTCCAACAGTGCAGTAATACGTAACAATACAAAACAAAACCCGCAAATCCCAAACATGTAAAGAAAGGAATTATGAAATATCAGAATAATCAATGAATAAATGAGTCCAGAATATAAATATATGTACAGTACCAGTCAAAAATGTGGACGCGCCTACTCATTCCAGGGTTTTTATTTATTTAGCCATGCTAGTTAAGTATGCCTTGAATTCTAAATAAATCACTGACAGTGTCACCAGCACCTCCTCCTCCATGCTTCACAGTGGGAACCACACACGCGGAGATCATCCGTTCACCTACTCTGCGTCTCACAAAGACACGGCGGTTAGAACCAAAATTCTCAAATTTGGACTCATCAGACCTCAGGACAGATTTCCAACGGTCTAATGTCCATTGCTCGTGTTTCTTGGTCCGAGCAAGTCTCTTCTTCTTATTGGTGTCCTTTAAGTAAGTGGTTTCTTTGCAGCAATTTGACCATGAAGGTCTGATTCACGCAGTCTCCTCTGAACAGTTGATGTTGAGATGTGTCTGTTACTTGAACTCTGTGAAGCATTTATTTGGGCTGCAATCTGAGGTGCAGTTAACTCTAAATAACTTATCCTCTGCAGCAGAAGTAACTCTGGGTCTTCCTTTCCTGTGGCGGTCCTCATGAGAGCCTCATGAGAGCCTGTTTCATCACAGCGCTTGATGGTTTTTGTGACTGCACTGGAAGAAACGTTCAAAGTTCTTGAATTGTTCCGTATTGACTGACCTTCGTGTCTTAAAGTAATGATGGACTGTCGTTTCTCTTTGATTATTTGAGCTTTTCTTGCCATAATATGAACTTGGTCTTTTACCAAATCTTCTATATACCACCCCTACCATGTCACAACACAACTGATTGGCTCATACACATTAAGAAGGAAAGAAATTCCACAAATTTACTTTTAACAAGGCACACATGTTAATTGAAATGCATTCCAGGTGACTACCTCATGAAGCTGGTTGAGAGAATGCCAAGTGTGTACAAAGCTGTCATCAAGGCAAAGGGTGGCTACTTTGAAGATTCTAAAATCTAAAATAGATTTTGATTTGTTCAACACTTTTTTGGTTACTACATGATTCCATATGGTTATTTCATAGTTTTGATGTCTTCACTATTATTCTACAATGTAGAAAATAGTAAAAAATAAAGAAAAACCCTTGAATGCGTAGGTGTGTCCAAACTTTTGACTGGTACCCGGTACCTATCGTACCTATCATTGCACTCAATGCACTTTAATTGAAATGCATTCCAGGTGACTACCTCATGAAGCTGGTTGAGAGAATGCCACGAGTGTGCAAAGCTGTCATCAAGGCACTTGCTGACTACATGATTCCGCATGTGTTATTTCATAGTTTTGATGTCTTCACTATTATTCTAATAGTAAAAATGAAGAAAAATCCTTGAATGAGTAGGTGTGTCCAATCTTCCGACTTCAACTGTATATAATGGTGTACAAAGACAGTATGAACAGTATATGAATAGAAAAGGTGTGTACTGCAGTAGTTATATAGGATGAGGCTTGATTAGAATACAGTATATGCATATGAAGTGGATGAAACAGTATGTAAACATTATGAAAGTGACCAGTGTTCAATGACTATGTCCATAGGGCAGCAGTCTCTAAGGTCCAGGGTTGAATACCGGGTGGTAGCCGGCTAGTAATAGTTACTGAGTTCAGGGCGGGGTACTGGGTGAGACCGGCTAGTGGTGACTACTTAATAGTCTGATGGCCTGGAGATAGAAGCTGTTTTTCAGTCTCTCGGTCCCAGCTTTGATGCACCTGTACTGACCCTGCCTTCTRGATGGTAGCGGGGTGAACAGGCCGTGGCTCGGGTGGTTGAGGTCCTTGATRATCTTCTTGGCCTTCCTGCGACAACGGGTGGTGTGGGTTTCCWGGAGGGCAGGCAATGTGCCCCCGGTGATGCGTTGGACTGACCACACCACCTTCTGGAGAGCCCCGCGGTCGCGGGCGGTGCAGTAGCCGTACCAGGCGGTGAGGCAACACGACAGGGTGCTCTCAAGGATGCGTCTGTGGTTTGTGAGGGATCTCATGGGGCCAAGCTTTCTCCAGCCTCCTGACGTTTGAAGAGGTGCTGTTGCTCTTTCTTCGCCACGCCGTCTGTGTGAAGGGGCCATTTCAGGTTCCCACACACCACACACACCACTCTTCTTCTGTCT
>NW_019944487.1:113102-118453 GCF_002910315.2 Salvelinus sp. IW2-2015 | reverse complement strand
GTGTTGCAACGGTATGGATGCAGTACGTTACCAACACGATGAGACAGTCTACCCAGGGAGGAGGCGAGAGCCCTGTGGAGCGGTGCTAGGAAAAAACCTCTCCTCAACATCAACACAACGAAGGAGCTGATCGTGGACGACAGGAGACAGCGCCGCAGTGGAGAGGGCGAAAGCTTCAAGTTACTCGGCCACAGGGAGAGAGAGAGAGGGTGAGTGAAAGAGGGAGAGAACGGAGAGAGGAGATCCAAAGCGAGAAGCACACACTTTTTTTCTGGAAGAGAGGAGAGAGACAAAAACACACTTCTATCTATGTATCATTTTGTCCTCTATTTTTTTTTACTCTGCTTCTGACACCAGTGTCGGGTTTGGGGGCTGGTTGTGTGTGTTTCATTTGTTGTTGGGTGCATCGGTTCGTCGCTCAGTGTGTGTGGGGGGGGACCTGGTTCCTGGCCCCCGTCCGTCCGTCTGGTTTAAAGGGAACAGAAGGGGAAACAAAGCTAAGGCTGCAGCCGCTGCTGGAGCTAGCCTGCCTTCGCTGCGCTGCCCTAGCTAACACAACACAACAATCTGGATATTACTACTACCTAATCAGCGCCGCAGCCTAAGCCCTAACCAAGGTAAGAGCGTTCTCATTTYACACACACACACACTCACACATACACTGCTATCATTTGAGCAAATTCGAGGTGTTTTAGCTAGCTCGCAGCTAGCACCAAGGGTAGACAAAAGCAAGCTAGCAGGAGAAAGTTGCTGTGCAGGGGAGAGACTGTGTGTGTGTGTGTGTGTGTGTGTGTGTGTGTGTGTGTGTGTGTGTGTGTGTGAAATGAAGCATACACAGGGAGATTGTACGTCAGCTGAGTGTGTTTATGTTGCTGGCTGTCACTGACTTCTACCCGCTGGTGTTGGAAACACAAAAGACGTTTCTTTCTCCTTCTCTTTTCTCTCCCTCTCCGCTTCTCTTTCTTTCTCGTGCACTCAGTGGAGGTTGCTCTGTGATTTAAATGCCAGCTTGCACAAAAGACTACTCTCTTTCTCTCGTTTCTCTCTCTCGCTCGCTTTCTCTCCTAGCTGATGTGGTTGTACATATGGAGCCATGCTATGGGAGTTGCTGGCTAAGCATTAAGGAGTACGTCCCTGTCCCGATACATACTGAGAGAGAGAGACAGGGGGAGAGGGGGAGAGATGATTTTGACCCCTGATTATTGTTGCTACTCTTGTCCCGTTGACAATATTGACTCTTATTATTTTAACTATGTTAATATTGTAAATCTCCAAAGTAAGCTAATGGCAATATGTACATTGTTACGTCATGCCAATAAAGCAAATTGAATTGAGAGAGAGAGAGAGAGAGAGAACGGCAGGGCTGGGGCGAGTAGTGAGACTGTTTGTTGCTGCTGGTATAGGTGGGTGTTTGGGGTTGTTCCGGTCACTAGTCTGCGGTCAGTGTGTGTGTGGGAGGGGGGTTACTGATAGCAGGCAAATGTAGGGAGGCGCTCAGGGACCAATGTGAGCTCAAGTGTTCGGCATGCTATTGTTATGTGTGTGACATCCGACAGTGTCTTTGACAGGATTTCCTGCATCAGCAATGTGGCCTGCGAGAATGGGATCAATTCAATGGTGTGTGTGTGTGTGTGTGTGTGTGTGTGTGTGTGGTGTGTGTGTGTGTGTGGTGTGTGTGTGTGTGTGTGTGTGTGTGTAGCAGAGCCCAAATCACTGAACCCATCTCCCAATGTCACTATTCAATTTGCCTCCCTTTCTCCCTCCTCTCCTGTAGGGATTTCCTGCCCTCCCTTCTCCTCTCTCTCTCTTTCTCCAGCACTTTGGAATCGCTTGATTCATTCATCATTAGCAACCGGAAGTGCATCCCCCACGCTCCTCCCTCGCTCTTCCGTTTGTTCCCTTTCTCCCTGTCGGTAGTGACTCGGGCGCAGCGGTTCACGCCGGGTCGACTGCTGTGCTACTTGTAGAATGAGCTGCGCGCGCCGGTCTCCTACGCTGTCAACGTCGCGTCATTATTGCTCTATAAGGAAACATCCACCCGAGACAGACACACTCATCTATTCACACAGTTGAATCTGTGCACCACCTACGATACTCCTATACCTAGATTTACATAGATATTCCTGTCGGGGGTTTGTATTTATAGTTTTACAATTTTGTAGAGTATATATATATATATAACTGTGGTGATATATATTTCTAATATTCTAGGCTAAATGTGTGGTATTTGGATATGAGTTGGGATATAAGTGTGTATTTCTAATTGGGCCCATACTATTGAGAAATGTGGTGAAGGTGACACTGGCCTCTGGTGAGAACGTCCTTGTAGCTAGTGTGTGTGTGTGGTGTGTGTTGGTGTGTGTGTGTGGTGTGTGGTGTGTTGTGTGTGTGTGTGTGTGTGTGGTGTGTGTTGTGTGTGTGTGTGTGTGTGTGTGTGTGGTGTGTGTGTGTGTGTGCGCCCTCTCTTTGCTCTGATGGTCGTCTGTTCCTCTGCAATGTGCACACACAGATGGGTGTTGTGTGTGGTGTGTGTGTGTGTGCCAACCCTCGGGCCAGTCCCCATGGCTGAAGGGTGGATTGTGCATTCATTGGAATGAAGGCGGTGATGGTGAGGGGTGGGGAGGAGGGGGGGGTGATTGAGTGTGCTGCCTGGAGAAGAAAGGGAGAGAGAGCTAGAGTGAAAGAGAGGGGAGGGGTGCGCTGCCTGGTGGTGTGCTTTAGCAACAGGAGGAGGAGGAATAGACAAACAGACAGAGAGAGACGGCAGGGTGTGGGTTANAGTGGCTGAGAAGACTGGCCTCATGGTCTATATGGGTTATGTAAGTGGCTGAGAAGACTGACCTCATGGTCTATATGGGTTATGTGAGTGGCTGAGAAGACTGACCTCATGGTCTATATGGGTTATGTGAGTGGCTGAGAAGACTGACCTCATGGTCTATATGGGTTATGTGAGTGTCTGAGAAGACTGGCCTACCTCATGGTCGATGTGGTTTATGTGAGTGTCTGATAAGACTGGCCTACCTCATGGTCGATGTGGTTTATGTGAGTCTCTGAGAAGACTGGCCTACCTCATGGTCTATGTGGAGTTTGTGGTCCTTCCAGGTCTGCACAGACTTATAGATCCCTGTGTCACACTTCACTGTGTCATCGGCCAGGATGGAGCACCTGAGGACAGGATACACAGTGAGCATTTAGCCCAGCTAACAACACAATAATGTAGTATTAACAACACATTCAAACATGCAGTTTTAAAGCTGAAATATGTAACTTTAAGTTTAGTTTTTGTTATTTTACTTTTGGTTTTGGACACCAGMTTCAAACGGCTGAAAATACAAATTTGGGGGGATGGAAAATATATTTCACAGCAGTTTAAATTGTACAATAATGCTCTACATCACATGAGTCAAACTCATTCCCCGGAGGGCAGAGTGTCTGCAGGTTTTCACTTCTCCCTTGTACTTGATTGATGAATCAAGGTCWCTAATTAGTAAGGAGCTCCTCTCACCTGGTTGTCTAGAGCTTATTATATATAATTGAAAGGAAAAACCGAGTATGGGAAACCCTTCTCTACACTTTACTTTTTGTGTTAAATTAGGTGAACTATTCAAATTTTAGTAACCAGGAAATGGCGGAGGAATTTCGGGCAAAGTACACCTTCAACACATTCAACATGCAGTACTAACACAGTACAAACACACCCACCCATCCACATAGAACCTCAACACACTCCCTGACCTGTGTGTGACTTTGATGTCAGAAGGTACTATAGCCAGACTGTTGCTGCTAGTCCTGGGACTGATGGTGAACCCCATGCCACTGAAGTCGTCCTCAGTGTCGTCGCGTGGCCCCGGGGCCCCAGCCTCGCTGAGGTTCCTGGGGGCCAGTACAGGCTGGTAGCCATCCCCCAAGTCTACAGCATACAGGTCCCCTCCTATCTCCATCTCCACGGAGCGGGCAGAACGGTTACGGGCATAGCTCTTGACGGCCTTCATCTCTGTCAGGAAGAGAGCAGGGTGAGTTAGTGGAGGAATTTCTACATAGTATTTAGGCCCTATCAGGGCCTATGAGACTTTAAAGGCACAATGTGTAGAAATCACTCTGCCATTTCCTGGTTGCCAACATTTTATCATGTTCACCTAATTTCATTTTATGTGACGTAACAAACAAGGCATTGTGTCGAGCAGGGTTATTTAAWTCCTTCCCTAARAGGTCTGGAGCCTGCAGGTTTTCTGTTCTACCTGATAATTAATTGCACCCACCTGGTGTCCCAGGTCTAAGTCAGGGGAACAATGAAACAAACTAACTGTGGAACTGGCTTCGATGTCGAATTAGAATTTGAGGGTGTAGAGAAACATCTGTACAATCTCTACCACCCCTCAAAATCAAATCTGGACATCGAAGCCAGAACCACAGTTTGTTTCATTGTTCCCCTTTCAAAACCAAAAAATATTGTCTCCACAGGGTGGCCCCACATACCACATCAGTGATGAGAAGTGAGCTACACTGCATTCATGCAAAGGTTGAGTGAGGAACATTTTGTAAAGCAGAATTGAATGTGTTTGCATGAGAAGTGCGTGATCAGAGTGTTGTGTTGCTGTACAGTATGAGTGTTCAAGATGATCAGTGTTTGTGTGCTGTACAGTATGAGTGTCAGAAGTGATCAGAGTGTTTGTTGGCTGTACAGAATGAGTGTCAGAAGTGACCAGAGTGTTTGTGCTGTACAGTATTGAGAGTGCAGAAGTGACCAGAGTGTTTGGTTGCTGTACAGTAGAGTGTCAGAAGTGATCAGAGTGTTTGTGTGCTGTACAGTATGAGTGGTCAGAAGTGATCAGAGTGTTGTTTTGCTGTTACAGTATGAGTGTCAGAAGTGACCAGAGTGTTTGTTTCTGTACAGTATGAATGTCCAAAGTGATCAGAGTGTTTGTGTGCTGTACAGTATAGTGTCAGAAGTGATCAGAGTGTTGTGTGGCTGTTACACGTATGAGTGTCAGCAAGTGATCAGAGTGTTTGTGTTCTGTACAGTATGAGTGTCAGAAAGTGACCAGAGGTTTTGTGTTCTGTACAGTATGAATGTCAGAAAGTGATTCAGAGTGTTTGTGTTCTGTATGAGTGAACGTGAGAGTGAAAAAGATGTGCCACATTCCACCTACTCTTCTTGGAAAGGAACTTTTTCTTCTGAAGGCACTGAGTCTGAAGCGAGGAACTGGTCACAATTGCAGCCCTTCTGGCTCTGCGTTGGCTCTGCTGTTGCGCTGGGTGTAAAATTGGAACCTGATGTTGGCAGGGCCTCTTTCCGTTTTGCAGACATGCTGGCCATGCCCTTACACTTATACAGCCTCAGTTCCCTGTAG
>NW_019944487.1:102484-104671 GCF_002910315.2 Salvelinus sp. IW2-2015 | reverse complement strand
GCAAGGTTATACTCATCACATCTCGCCTCTCCTCGCTCCTCTCCTCTCCTTCTCCTCCTGGGCCACGTCCTTCCCTGAAGACGCATCACGCATGTGGAGCAACTTCCTGTGGACACATACACACACACGAACCAAACCCACAGTCATGGAACTATACACCAGGTTGTTAGGGTCCTGCATGCTGATTAGCAGTGACAATATATCCCATAAACCACGGCTTCTCAGGCATTATCACTTACGTGATGCAGCTAATGACATTAGCAGAGGTTGCATTGCCAGATATGGGTTTGATACCAAGTATCTGTCGGGTAATATTAAGGCAAGAAAGACATGAAATAATGAGGCATTGAGCACTGTGACCTCTCTACTATATCTCCCATCACACACTCAGAATATAACCAGAGGATTTAATGGGCACACAGACTGTGGTAGCGTTATGTAAAACAGTGAGATGAGTGGCGTGGCTGGTCCAGCGGGAATTCCRCAACCTCCGCCAAACGTACTGTATCTAAGATGTCGGCATAGGTTCAAATCCGGCCTGCTGCCCTGTCCCCACTGTCATTGACACAATCTCTCTTCAATAATGTCAGAAAATACCCTTAAAAATATATTTWAAAAACTGAAGAAACAGTGAGGTGGATATCCTGTGACTCACCCTCTTTCCACCAGGAACGAGTCTCTCCACACCTTCCCCTTCTTATTCACCTGGAACCTGACAACCAGGAAAGATAAAGAGAGACCCATCAGACGTCTCCGTCATTGACCAGGTACTACAGTCAGAACACCATGTAASGCTTGAGGAAATCATAATTCCTACACTCCGTAGAGCGACAGCCTCCAGTGATGATAAAATGCAACAGGTAGTGAGGGAGATAAAAGAAACAGCCCTGGGTCAATCTGAGAGGAAAAACAATCGATAGCACACTTCAGGTGTTCTTTAGGATGAGGACAGGAAAAAAGAAAGTGATCGTACATAGAAGAAAAATAAAGTGGAATAAATCGGTCTCTTCCCTGAGTACTCTGACCTTCTCCTGCCCTGCTGCTCTGATATGAGTTATTGATCCATCGGCATCCATTCGCCTACAGTGCTTGCGCCCTCTCTCCTCCCTCCCCCTTTCTCTCTCCTCTCTCCTCCCTCCACCTTTCTCTCTCCCTCTCTCCTCCCTCCACCTTTTCTCTCTCCCTCTCTCCTCTCTCCTCCCTCCACCTTTCTCTCTCTCCTCTCTCCTCTCTCCTCCCTCCACCTTTTCTCTCTCCCTCTCTCCTCTCTCCTCCCTCCACCTTTCTCTCTCCTCTCTCTCTTCTCCTCCTCCACCTTTCTCTCTCCCTCTCTCCTCTCTCCTCCCTCCAGCTTTCTCTCTCCCTCTCTCCTCCCTCCACCTTTCTCTCTCCCTCTCTCCTCCCTCCACCTTTCTTTCTCCCTCTCTCCTCTCTCCTCCCTCCACATTCTCTCTCCCTCTCTCCTCCCTCCCCCTCTCTCTCCCTCTCTCCTCCCTCCCCCTTCTCTTCTCCCTCTCTCTTCCTCCCAGCACAGCTCTGCTCTCCTCCATCCCACCCCATCCTCGACCTCCTCTCTTCCCACAGCCTCTCCGTCTATCCTCCACAGCCTCTCCGTCTATCCCCACAGCCTCTCCTTCTATCCCACAGCCCTCCGTCTATCCCCACAGCCTCTCCGTCTATCCCACAGCCTCTCCTTCTATCCCCACAGCCTCTCCTTCTATCCCCACAGCCCTCCTCCGTCTATCCCCACAGCCTCTCCTTCTATCCCACAGCCTTCCTCTATCCCACAGCCTCTCCTATTACCCCACAGCCTCTCCGTCTATCCCACGCCTCTCCTTCTATCCCCACAGCCTCTCCTTCTATCCCCACAGCCTCTCCTTCTATTCCCCACAGCCTCTCCTTCTATCCCCACAGCCTCTCCTTCATCCCCACACTCTCCTTCTATCCCCACAGCCTCTCCTTCTATCCCCACAGCCTCTCCGTTCTATCCCCACAGCCTCTCCTTCTTATCCCCACAGCCTCTCCTTCTTATCCCCACAGCCTCTCCTTCTATCCCCACAGCCTCTCCTTTCTATTCCCCACAGCCTCTCCTTCTATCCCCACAGCCTCTCCTTCTATCCCCACAGCCTCTCCGTCTATCCCCCACAAGCCTCTCCTTCTATCCCCACAGCCTCATGCTCTTCTTGT
>NW_019944487.1:88541-101480 GCF_002910315.2 Salvelinus sp. IW2-2015 | reverse complement strand
TAAGGACCTAGAGAATATGCAGTGACTTATGTCAGTGATCTATGGCCTGCCAACATACAGAATACACATAGTTATGGGCAGGAATTGCTCCTTTTCTGCTCCATACCTGTTGACTGGCCTCTCTATGTCCAGCAGTTTGAGGATGGACTTGCCGTCCATGTCCGGCGGGACGTCCACACCAGCGATGTCCAGGATGGTGGGCGCCAGGTCAATGTTCAGCACCATGTGAGGGTTGCTATGGAGACGCAGGGAGAGATAAGGGGACAAGGTTATTACAGCGCGTGTCAGATGGTATCTGGTTGGTTAACGTCAGCTGATGAGAGAGAGAGGGATGGAGAGCGAGAGAGTGAGGAGATGGGAGAGAACGAGAAACAGAGAGAGACCGAGAAACAGAGAGAGAGTGAGAGAGAGAAAGTGAGAGAGAGATAGAGAAAGAGAGAGAAAGTGTGTGTGAGAGAGAGCGAGAAACAGAAAGAGATATATATATATATACAGTGGGGAGAACAAGTATTATTGCATGACATAAGTATTTGATCACCTACCAACCAGTACCAATTCCGGCTCTCACAGACCTGTTAGTTTTTCTTTAAAGAGCCCTCCTGTTCTCCACTCATTACCTGTATTAACTGCACCTGTTTGAACTCGTTACCTGTATAAAAGCACCTGTCCACACACTCAATCAAACAGACTCCAACCTCTCCACAATGGCCAAGACCAGAGAGCTGTGTAAGGACATCAGGGATAAAATTGTAGACCTGCACAAGGCTGGGATGGCCTACAGGACAATAGGCAAGCAGCTTGGTGAGAAGGCAACAACTTTTGGCGCAATTATTAGAAAATGGAAGAAGTTCAAGATGACGGTCAATCACCCTCGGTCTGGGGCTCCATGCAAGATCTCACCTCGTGGGGCATCAATGATCATGAGGAAGGTGAGGGATCAGCCCAGAACTACCACGGCAGGACCTGGTCAATGACCTGAAGAGAGCTGGGACCACAGTCTCAAAGAAAACCATTAGTAACACACTACGCCGYCATGGATTAAAATCCTGCAGCGCACGCAAGGTCCCCCTKCTCAAGCCAGCRCATGTCCAGGCCCGTCTGAAGTTTGCCAATGACCATCTGGATGATCCAGAGGAGGAATGGGAGAAGGTCATGTGGTCTGATGAGACAAAAATAGAGCTTTTTGGTCTAAACTCCACTCGTCGTGTTTGGAGGAAGAAGAAGGATGAGTACAACCCCAAGAACACCATCCCAATAAATAACTGCTCCAGAGATCTAGAGTCCAGACAGAAGAGATTAGGAGGACCCTCAGGACAGACAGAAGAGATTAGGAGGACCCTCAGGACAGACAGAGAGGAAAAGGGAGGGGGGAGTATTCCATCCTTAGGCTCTGTAGGCCATTTGTCCAGTCATATCAACCAGACACCGGATTCCTTTCACCGTCCTTCCTTCCCTCCAAAAGTAAATCCCCCATCTTAGGCTCGCTCCCTTCACTCCCTCTATTCCCTACTAAGCTAACCTAATGGAATTGTTTTAAGACGAGCATACCATGAATTTTAGGACCACTTTAGGTATAAAAGAAATCTAAAAATGATTTGATAAAATATAGAATTTGTCCTTTACTACTATAGCCCATAGAAAAGCATTAATAACACATTCATAAATTGTAAAAAATAMAAAAAATAAGAAAAAARTACTTCATAAGRAATAMGGTTTTGAAGTATCTGTCTAGGAGATATAAGAATGCTCAGGAAATGTTTTTTTGGACACATATTTAACCCCTTATTTCTGATGAAAAAAAATGACYTCCATACTTCCATTCATTTGTATGGGTTACCTTCAGACGAATCCCATGACAATTGTGGGGGTCATAGAGCAAAACATCGTTTTTCTGCATTATACCCTGTGTGTTTATACCTGCATTTTCTGTTTGCCTGTTGCCAGTTCGACTTGTCTTTGTTGGGTCGTACCAGTGTGTATTTTCCCATTTTCCTCTATCTCAAGTTTTTGTTTTTAGTCTTCCCAGTTCTGACCCTTCTGCCTGKCCTGACCCTGATCCTGCCTGCTGTCATGTACCTGTCAGACTCTCCTGGATTACGAACCTCTGCCTGCCCTCGATTTGCCCTCTGCCTGACCCCTGTGCTAAAATAAACATTTTGAGATTCAAACTATCTGCCTCCATCTCCAMCTGCATCTGGGTCTTATCTTGAATTGTGATATAGAGCTGAAGTCGTAGGTTTACATACACCTTAGCCAAAYACATTTTAAATCAGTTTTTCACAAATCCTGACATTTAATCMGAGTAAAAACTCYCTGTCTTAKGTCAGTTAGAATCACCACTTTATGTTAAGAATGTGAAATGTCAGAACAATATTAGAGAGAATGATTTATTTCAGMTTTTATTTCTTTCATCACATTCCCAGTGGGTCAGAAGTTTACATACACTCAATTAGTATTTGYCTTTAAATTGTTTAACTTGGGTCAAACGCTTCGAGTAGCCTTCCACAAGCTTCCCACAATAAGTTGGGTGAATTTTGGCCCATTCCTCCTGACAGAGCTGGTGTAACTGAGTCAGGTTTGTAAGCCTCCWTGCTCGCACACGTTTTTTCAGTTCTGCCCACAAATTTTCTATGGGATTGAGGTCAGGGCTTTGTGATGGCAACTCCAATACCTTGACTTTGTTGTCCTTAAGCCATTTTGCCACAACTTTGGAGGTATGCTTGGGATCATTGTTCATATCATGGTCCATCTGGAAGACCCATTTCGACCAAGCTTTAACTTCCTGACTGATGTCTTGAGATGTTGCTTCTTTATATCCACACAATTTTCTTTACTCATGGTGCAATCTCATTTTGTGAAGTGCACCAGTCCTTCCTGCAGCAAAGCACCCCCACAACATGATGCTACCAACCCGTGCTTTACGGTTTGGATGGTGTTCTTCGCTTGCAAGCGTCCCCTTTTTCCTCCAAACATATGATGGTCATTATGGCCAAACAGTTCTATTTTTGTTTCATCAGACCAGAGGACATTTCTAAAAGTACGATCTTTGTTCCCCATGCGCAGTTGCAAACCGTAGTCTGGCTTTTTATGGCGTTTTGGAGCAGTGGCTTCTTCCTTGCTGAGCGGCCTTTCAGGTTATGTCGATATAGGACTCGTTTTACTGTGGATATAGATACGTTTGTACCTGTTTCTCCAGCATCTTCACAAGTTCCTTTGCTGTTGTTCTGGGATTGATTTGCATTTTTCGCACCAAAGTACGTTCATCTCTAGGAGAGAGACGCTTCACCTTCCTGAGCAGTAGGACGGCTGCGTGGTCGCATGGTGTTTATACTTGCATACTATGTTTGTACAGATGAACGTGGTACCTTCAGGCATTTGGACATTTCTCCCAGGAACAAGTCTTTGTGGAGGTCTACAATTTCTTTCTGAGGTCTTGAGTGATTTCTTTTAATTTTCCCATGATGTCAAGCAAAGAGGCACTGAGTTTGAAGGTAGGTCTTGAAATATATCCCCTTGTTACCTCCATTTGACTCAAATTATGTCAGTTAGCCTATCAGAATCTTCTAAAGCCATGACAAATTTCCTGGAATTTCCAAGCAGTTTAAGGCACAGTCAACTTAGTGTATGTAAACTTCTGACCCACTGGAATTGTGATACAGTCAATTATAAGTTAATAATCTGTCTGTAAACAATTGTTAGAAAAATTACTTGTGTCATGCACAAAGTAGATGTCCGAACCAACATGCCAAAACTATAGTTTGTTAACAAGACATTTGTGGAGTGGTTGAAAAACTATTTTTATGACTCCAGGTAAGTGTATGTAAACTTCCGACTGTATTGGAGCGTCTGAGTGTCCCCTGGCACTAAGGGACTTAACACTGAATGGTGATGTTCAACTGACTGTCTAAATCATCCAACAAAAAGAGCAAAACAAAGTCACTCCTTCTGTGATCAGGCAGATGTTACTGTTCTTCTATTGTAATATAAATAGACATCTTCTTCTATTTCTCTCATCTCTATCTCATCTCTCATCTCTCTCTCCTCTCTGCCAGTGGTCTTGCGGAGGGATCAGGGGATAGAGCAGCTATGTAGAGGATTTGGAGGATGTATAATGACACAAAGGTTTGATGTTAGTATGTATGGATCAGTTCCACAGGGGTTACGTCATCCACAGATCAGCACCCTTACAGCCATATGATAACAACAGCCCCTAGAACCTTACCTGGCTCCTGCCTCCCCGTTGGGCCCTCGGATGTAGAAGGGTACTCGAATGTCAAACTCGTAGGGCATGGATTTGCCCTTGACCAGGCCAAACTGACCAATGTGGTAGCCATGGTCAGCTGTGTAGATGATATATGTGTTGTCCAGTTCTCCAGTCTCAGCCAGCATGTTATAACACCTAGAACACAATACAGATAGCATGTTATACACTAGAACACAGACAGATAGCATGTTATACACCTAGAACACAATACAGATAGCATGTTATACACCTAGAACACAATACAATAGCGTGTTATACACCTGAACACAATACAGATAGCATGTTATACACCTAGAACACAATACAGATAGCGTGTTTAACACCTAGAAACAATACAGATAGCATGTTATACACCTAGAACACAATACAGATAGCGTGTTATACACCTAGAACACAATACAGATAGCATGTTATACACCTAGAACACAATACAGATAGCGTGTTATACACCTAGAACACAATACAGATAGCATGTTATACACCTAGAACACAATACAGATAGCGTGTTATACACCTAGAACACAATACGATAGCATGTTATAACACTAGAACACAATACAGATAGCATGTTATACACCTAGAACACAATACAGATAGCATGTTATACACCTAGAACACAATACAGATAGCGTGTTATACACCTAGAACACATACAGATGCATGTTATAACACCTAGAACACAATACAGATAGCGTGTTATACACCTAGAACCAATACAGATAGCATGTTATACACCTAGAACAATACAGATAGCGTGTTATACACCTAGAACACAATACAGATAGCATGTTATACACCTAGAACACAGGACAGATAGCATGTTATACACCTAGAACACAATACAGATAGCATGTTATACACCTAGAACACAATAAGATAGCATGTTATACACCTAGAACACAAATACAGATAGCATGTTATACACCTAGAACACAATACAGATAGCATGTTATACACCTAGAACACAGGAACAGATAGCATGTTATACACCTAGAAAACAATACAGATAGCATGTTATACACCTAGAACACAATACAGATAGCGTGTTATACACCTAGAACACAATACAGATAGCATGTTATCACCATAGAACACAGGACAGATAGCATGTTATATACACCTAGAACACAATAAGATAGCATGTTATACACCTAGAACACAATACAAATAGCGGTTATACCTAGAACACAATACAGATAGCGTGTTATACACCTAGAACACAATACAGATAGCATGTTATACACCTAGAACACAATACAGATAGCGTGTTATACACCTAGAACAACACACAGATAGCATGTTATACACCTAGAACCACATACAGATAGCGTTATACACTGAAACACAATACAGATAGCATGTTTATATCACCTAGAACACAATACAGATGAGCGTGTTATACACCTAGAACACATACAGATAGCATGTTATACACCTAGAACACAGGAACAGATAGCATGTTATACACTAGAACACAATACAGATAGCATGTTATATCACCTAGAAACACAATACAGATAGCGTGTTATACACCTAGAACACAATACAGATAGCATGTTATACACCTAGAACACAATACAGATAGCGTGTTTATACACCTAGAACACAATACAGATAGCATGTTATACACCTAGAACACAATACAGATAGCGTGTTATACACCTAGAACACAATACAGATAGCGTGTTATAACACCTAGAAACCGACAGATAGCGTGTTATACACTTAGAAACAAATACAGATAGCATGTTATACACCTAGAACACAGGACAGATAGCATGTTAATCACCTAGAACACAGGACAGATAGCGTGTGAACACAGGACAGATAGCGTGTTATACATCTAGAACACAGAACAGATAGCATGTTATACACCTAGAACACAGGACAGATAGCATGTTATACACCTAGAACACAGGACAGATAGCGTGTTATACATCTAGAACACAGAACAGATAGCAATAAACACAGGACAGATACTGATGGTCTCTACTGGGGCAATGGAACATACTGATGGTCTCTACTGGGGCAATGGAATGTACTGATGGTCTCTACTGGGGCAATGGAATGTACTGATGGTCTCTACTGTGGCAATGGCATGTACTGATGGTCTCTACTAGRGCAATGGAACATACTGATGGTCTCTACTGGGGCAATGGAATGTACTGATGGTCTCTACTGGGGCAATGGAATGTACTGATGGTCTSTACTGGGGCAATGGAATGTACTGATGGTCTCTACTAGGTCAATGCTATGTAGTGATGGACAGGTACAGATGGAAACGTGCAGAATGAATAATATATGATGATAATGTATCCCATTTAGCAGACACTTTTATCTGAAGCAACTTACAGTCATGCGCGCATACCTTTTACATAAGGGTGGCCCCGGGAATCGAACACAAAACCCTGGTCTTGCAAGCGCCATGCTCTACCAACAGAGCCGTAAAGGGATCCTGTAATTAGGGGACTTTGGCTCACCTTCTCCACGCTGTCGTCCACAGAGAGCAGAGTCTGCAGCCTCTTCCTCTGTAGCATGTTGGTGAACTCCATGTGGATGGGCTTCATGGAACCAGTGTAACGCATGATCCAGTGCTTGTCCGGGTTCGGAGCATAGTTGTAGCTGGGAGTGCTGAGAGAAGACAGAGAGCAAAAGGGTTCAGAGGAGTTCAGTGACATCGTTTTGACACATTGACAAAAGTATATTTTGAAAAGTTTTTGACTTTGAGTTTTAATTACGCTTTAGGAGTAGAGGGATCACTCATAGACACAAAGTCCTCGTTACAATTAACTCTTGACCCAAATAGAGCATTAATGGGTAATGGAAAACAGGTAGGTGATTCCATTATTCTTGGTAGGTGATTCCATTATTCTGGTAGGTGATTCCACTGTTCTTGGTAGGTGATTTCCATTGTTCTTGGTAGGTGATCATTGTTCTTGGTAGTGATTCATGTTTTGGTAGGGCGATTCCTGTTCTTGGTAGGTGATTCCATTGTTTCTTGGTAGGTGATTCCATTGTTCTTGGTAGGTGATTCCATTGTTCTTGGTAGGTGATTCCATTGTTCTTGGTAGGTGATTCCATTGTTTCTTGGTAAGGTGATTCCATTGTTCTTGGTAGGTGATTCCATTGTTCTTGGTAGGTGATTCCATTGTTCCTGGTAGGTGATTCACTGTTCTTGGGTAGGTGATTCCATTGTTCTTGTAGGGGATTCCATTGTTCTTGGTAGGTGATTCATTGTTTTCGGTAGGTGATTCCACTGTTCTTGGTAGGTGATTCCATTGTTCTTGGTAGGTGATTCCACTGTTCTTGGTAGGTGATTCCATTGTTCTTGGTAGGTGATTCCATGTTCTTGTAGTGATTCCATGTTCTTGGTAGGTGTCCATTGTTCTGGAGGTGATTCATTGTTCTTGGTAGGTGTTCATTGTCTTGGTAGGTGATCCATTGTTCTTGGCGGTGATTCCATTGTCTCTGGGCGGTGATTCCATTGTTCTTGGTTGTGATGGTTTAGTCTGTCTTAATTAACTAGATCGATATTGTACAAAAATACAACTGTCTTCGGTGGAACACCTCCACACATCCTCCTGTGTGTGTGTGTGTGATGTGTGTGTGTGTGTGTGTGTGTGTGTGTGTGTGTGTGTGTTGTGTGTGTGTGTGTGTGTGTGTGGTGTTGGTGTGTGTGTGTGTGTTGTGTGTGTGTGTTGTGTGTGTGTGCGCGAGTGTGTGTGCTGTGACTGTGCGCGGTGTGACTGTGTGCGTGCGTGTGTGACTGCGTGTGTGTGTGTGTCTGTGTGCGTGCGTGTGTGACTGTGTGCGTGTGTGTGACTGCGTGTGTGTGTGTGTGTGGATTGTGTGCGTGTGTGTGACTGCGCGTGTGTTGTGACTGTGTGCGTGTGTGTGACTGCGTGCGGTGTGTGTTGACTCGCGCTGCGCACGCTCGCTGCTCGCATCAGCGTGCGTGTGTGTGGTGGACTGCGTGCATGCATGTGACTGCGTGTGTGTTTGTGACTGTGTGTGTGTATGTGACTGTGTGTGTGCGTGTGTGACTGCGTGCGTGTGTGTGTGACTGCGTGCATGTATGTGACTGCGTGTGTGTATGTGACTGTGTGCGTGTGTGGCCTGTAATGAGGAGAATCTTGGTTCGGGGGATGCCAGGAGAATGCTGCTTGCTCGAATGCATAGTGCCAACTGTAAAGTTTGGTGGAGGAGGAATAATGGTCTCTGGCTTTTTTTCATGGTTCGGGCTAGGACCCATTAGTTCCAGTGACGGGAAATATTAACTCTACAGCATACAATGACATTCTATACGATTCTGTGCTTCCAACATTGTGGCACCTGTTTGGGGAAGGCCCTTTCTTGTTTCAGCATAACAATGCCCCTGTGCACAAAGCAAGGTCCATATAGAAATGGTTTGTTGAAATCGGTGTGGAAGAACATGTCTTGCCTGCACAGAGCCCTGACCTCAACCACATCAAACACCTTTGGGAAGAATTGGAACGCTGACTGCGAGCCAGGCCTAATCGCCCAACATCAGCGCCTGACCTCACTAAYGCTCTTGTGGCTGAATGGAAGCAAGTCCCCGTAGCAATGTTCCACACCTAGTGGAAAGTCTTCCCAGAAGAGTGGAGGCTGTTATAGCAGCAAAGGGGCGACCAACTCCATGTTAATGCCCATGATTTGTGAATGAGATGTCCACATACTTTTGGTCAAGAAGTATATATTAGGACAATGGGAGGAGGGAAATGTATTGGGGCTGGTGGCTGGCTGGTCATTGGTTAAATTAAAAAGACTGTCTCTCTCCTGTGAGTTGTGCAGTGGGAGGGTGTTGTGTGTGTGTGTCTGATTTGTGTGTGTGTGTGTGTGCATGCGTGCATTTGTGTCTGTGATTAATGACTAGGAGCACTGACTTTCATTACTCCGCCCTGCACGCACGCAACGCACGCAGCACGCGACGCACGCAAGCACGCACGCCGCACGCACGCACGCACGCACGCAGCACGCACGCACGGCACCGCAACGCAGCACGCACGCAGCGCACGCACGCACGGCACGAGCACGGCACGCACGCACGCACCGCACGCACGCACGCACGCAACGCACGCACGCAGCACGCACGCCCACGCATCACGCACGCACGCACCGCACGCACGCACGCACACACACACACACCACACACACAACACACAACACACACACACACACACACACACACACACACACACACACACACACACACACACACAAACAGCAGGAGGGGGGGACATAACCACCATCTGAATTACTCCAGAAAACAAATGGCTCTTATCATGTGATTGAGTTACTCCCTCCACTCTCACCTGTTCCTCCATCTACCTCCTCCACTACTCCCCCTCTTTCCCTCCGTATCTGTGTTTCCTCTCTCCCTCGGTATCTTTCCCAGACGGTCTCTGTGGTGTATCAGCTGTGACAGTTGGCAGCACATCCTGAGAAAGATAGCTGCATTTGTTTTATCTCAGCTTTGTTTGTGATTAAAGGAAGATTTTAGCATGCTTCCAAGTGTGCTACTGCACCACCAGACCCCCACCAGACCCCCACCAGACCTCCTCTAGACCTCCTCCAGACCCCCAGCAGACCCCAGCAGACTCCTCTAGACCTCCTCCAGACCCCCACGAGACCCCACCAGACCCCCAGCAGACCTCCTCTAGACCCCACAGACCCCACCAGACCCAGCATGACCTCCTCTAGCCTCCTCCAGACCCCACGAGACCCCACCAGAACCCCGCAGACAGACCTCCTCTAGACCTCCTCCAGACCCCAGCAGACCCCATATAACCTCCTCTAGACCTCTCCAGACCCGCCACCGACCCGACCGGACCCCACTCAGACACCCCAGCAGACCTCCTCTAGACCTCCTCCAGAACCCCAGCAGACCCCACCAGAACCCCACCAGACCCCGCAGCAGACCTCCTCTAGACCTCCTAGAACCCAGCAGACACCTATAGACCTCCTCAGACCCCCTATTAGACTCCTCCTTCAGACCCCTATTAGACGCCCCTTAGACCCCCTATAGACTCCTCCAGACCCCCTATAGACCTCCTCCAGACCCCTATAGACCTCCTCCAGACCCCTCTAGACGCCCTTTAGACTCCTACAGCCCCTATAGACCTCTCCAGACCGCCTATAGACCTCCTCCAGACCCCGCCTATAGACCTCTTCAGACGCCAGCAGATCCTACCTAGACCCCTATAGCCCCTCACTGACCCTATAGACCCCCATAGCCCCTATAGCTCCTCCAGACTCCCAGCAGATCCCTATCAGACCCCTATAGACCTCCTACAGACCCCCTATAGCCCCCCTATAGACCTCCTCCAGATCCCTATAGACCTCCTCCAGACCCTCTAGACCCCTATAGACCTCCTCCAGATCCCCTATAGACTCCCTCCAGACCCCCAGACCCCCCTATAGACCGTCCCCTATAGGACCTCCCAGACCCCTATAGACCTCCTCCAGACCCCTCCAGACCCCCTATAGACCTCCTCCAGACCCCCTATAGACGCTCCTCCAGACTCTCAGACGCCCCTAGCCACTCTGCTAAATGACTAATGTACATGTAAATGTCTTGGCCAAAAGGGAGAGAGGCTGCAGCCTGTTCTATATCTCTCTCGTCCTTCATTTCTCTTCCTCTTTCTCGCTCACCCTGCTGGGTCTCTCCACTGTATTGGACCATGTGTAATCCGTTCAATCCTCGCAGGTCTCTCTCACGTCTAAGACTCCCAGCTGCTTCTGAACTGCTAAGCTATTTCCTCTTAAAAGGGGAGGGAAATATCGGATTGTTGGGGTCAGGGACAATCATCACTGGGTCTCAGAGGCAATCAACCATTTTTTCTCTCTCTCCCACACAGAACAACTTCCAATAACCGAGTTGGAGACGGAATTGCAGAGAAGATAGAAAAGTGAGGAATTTCACGGTTGGAGATTGGATGCTATAGGGGGCTGTAGAGGGGTTTTGACACCAGGGCATGGTGGGAGAAGGGGTGAAGTTACGAGGTTATGGTGGGAGGGGAGGGGGAAATAAGGTCTTTGATGGATGGAGGAAGTGAGGGGAAGAGTTTTATAGGAGGTTTCCATGGTGCAGGGGGATTAATTACTGGGAGTTAAAGGGTGCTAGCTGTGTAGCTAAGTAGGGCTAACTGAACGGGGGTTCGGAGGGATTTGACATGGTGGATGATTGGGGTAACTATATGGAGGCCAAGGATGTTCTGATGAATTAATGAGAGGCAAGACGGGGTTCTCAGAGTGGGTGAAGTACACTGTGACACAGTGACACTCAGTACTATAGGAGAGAGAAGAGTTGGTGTGGAAAGTGAGCCTGAAACTAAAACCTAGTCCTTTAAAAAGTGAAAAGTTCCTCAGAGAAACGTAATGAAGGCTGACAGGCCACCAGCTGATTAAAGCACTCTACAGAGGAAAGAGATCCAGAGTACTTCTGAGGCAAGTAAACAGCAGCACATAGAATACCACAGTGATGAGCAGGGGAGAGTGGCATTAGAGCGGGCTTAGCTGACACTGATTAGGAGCAATTAGCACCCTACACTATTCCATATATAGTGCACCACTTTTGACCAGGGCCCATTGTAGTGAGGTAATATCTATCATATACTGTATGTACAGTATATTATATATACCTCGAATGCGATCCGTGATAAGACTATGCAACTAGCCTATTAAATTGTTTACCTGACTCCATAAAGATGATTTAGCAATATGCAAGAGAGTTACAGGAATAAACTACCAAGAAAAGTCTGAGAGTTGTCTATCAAAGGCAAATAGACTTAATATCATTGTAAAATGAACAAAAATTATAAAAGGCATAAAGGTTAAGTTACAAAGCATTAACAAGCATTACAAGGTATTATTATAAGCATGATCAGAGCGGGAGCGAGAGAGACAAAGAAACCATGCCTTATGCCATGGCTCATAGCTATTGGGGAGAGAGAGACAAAGAAACCATGCCTTATGCCATGGCCCATAGCTATTGGGGAGAGAGAGACAAAGAAACCATGCCTTATGCCATGGCCCATAGCTATTGGGGAGAGAGAGACAAAGTAAAAAGTAAAGCCCCTTTGAAAGACAGTGTATTGTTGTTGATTGATTACTGTAAAGTTAACCTCCAATSAAATATTGGACCTACATGATGTTATCACAACAGAATGTACTGCTTCACAGATGTGGGACAGAATGGGGGATGTGGAGAGCAACACAGAGGAGGCTGAATTCCAGAGAAGACCATAAAAACCTTTGCATAGAGTGTTGATGAAAGAGAGGTTGGGGTTTGGCAGTGGTGGAAAAAGTACTACATTGTCATACTTGAGTAAAAGTAAAGATACCTTAATAGAAAATGACTCAAATATAAGTGAAAGTCACCCAGTAAAATACTACTTGAGTAAAAGTCTAAAAGTATTTGGTTTTAAATATACTTMAGTATCAAAAGAAAATGGAAATGCTAAAATGTACTTARGTATCAAAAGTAAATGTGTAAATCATTTCAAATTCCTTATATTAAGCAAACCAGACGGCATCATTTTCTTGTTCTTTAAATTTACGGATAGCCAGGGGCACACTCCAACACTCAGACATCATTTACAAACCAAACATTTCTGTTTAGTGAATCCGTCAGGTCAGAGGCAGTAGGGATGACC
>NW_019944487.1:84445-88470 GCF_002910315.2 Salvelinus sp. IW2-2015 | reverse complement strand
AGGGATGTTCTCTTGATGAATGTGTGAATTATGACCATTTAATAAGGTACTGTGATGCATATCTGTATTCCCAGTCATGTAAATCCATAGATATGTGGCCTAAATGGAATGTATTTAAATTGACTGAATCGTCTTTTAACGTAAGCTCAGTAAACAACTTTGAAATTGGTTGCATGTTGCTGTTACAGTGCATTCGAGAAGTATTTTCCAGACCCCTTGACTTTTTTCACAGTATTTGTTACGTTATCTCTTATTCATTCTAAGGTGTATTAAATTTAAAAATCTCCGTCATTCAATCTACACACAAGTATCCCCATAATGACATCACACTACCACCATAACGACAAAGTGGATAACAGTTCCATAGAAATTCAACAAATTTATAAAAAGGAAAATAACTGAAATATACATTACATAAGTTTCAGACCCTTTGCTATGTAGACTTCTAAAATTAAGGCTCAGGTTTCCAATCTAGCAACTGATTAGAAGTCTACCTGTTGGTAATATTAAATTGAATTAGGCATGATTTGGAAAGGCAGCACACCTGTCTATATAAGATCCCACAGTTGACAGCAGCGCATGTCAGTAGCAAAAATCAAGCCATGAGGTCGAAGTAATTGTCCTAGAGCTCCGAGAATTTCCAGAAGGACAACCATCTCTGCAGCACTCTACCAATCAGGCCTTTATGGTAGAGTGGCCAGACAGAAGCCACTCCTCAGTAAAAGGCACATGACAGCCTGCTTGGAGTTTCCTAAAATGCACCTAAAACTGTTTTTGCTCTGTCATTATGGGGTATTGTGTGTAGATTGATGAGGGGAAAAACWATTTAATCCATTTTAGAATAAGGCTGTAACGTAACAAAATGTGGAAATGTCAAGGGGTCTGAATACTTTCCGAATGCACTGTATGTTTTTGTTCAGTGTAGAATGATGGCAGAGTCAGTGAAATACTCATTTAAAAGCCATTAGGATCCACCAAGCAGCTTCATGAGGTAGTCACCTGGAATGTGTTTCAATYAACAGGTGTGCCATCTTAAAAGTACATTTGTGGAATGTCTTGCCTTCTTAATGCATTTGAGCCAATCAGATGTGTTTTGACAAGGTAGGGGTGGTATACAGAAGATGGCCCTATTTTGTGAAATACCAAGTCCATATTACCTCTGATGACCTGGCCTCCAMAATCACCCGACCTCAACCCAATTGAGATGGTTTTGGATGAGTTGGACCGCAGAGTGAAGGAAAAGCAGCCAACAAGTGCTCAGCATATGTGGGAARTCCTTCGAGACTGTTGGAAAAGCATTCCTGGTGAAGCTGGTTTAGAGAATGCCAAGAGTAAGCAAAGCTGTCATCAAGGCAAAGGGTGGCTACTTTGAAGAATCTAAAATGTATTTTGATTTGTTTAACACTTTTTTGGTTAMTACATGATTCCATATGTGTTGTTTCATAGTTTTGATGTCTTCACTATTATTCTAAAATGTAGAAAATAGTGAAAATAAAGAAAAACCCTTGAATGAGTAGGTGTGTCCAAACTTTTGACTGGTACTGTATATATATATATATATGTATATATACACACTACTGTTCAAAAGTTTGGGGTCACTTAGAAATGTCCTTGTTTTTAAAAGAAAAGCAAATTTTTGTCCATAAAAATAACATCAAATTGCTCAGAAATACACTGAGACATTGTTAATGTTGTAAATGACTATTGTAACTGGAAAAGGCAGATTTTTTATGGAATATTTACATAGGCATACAGAGGCTCATTATCAGCAACCATCACTCCTGTGTTCCAATGGCACGTTGTGTTAGCTAATCCAAGTTTATAAATTTAAAAGGCTAATTGATCATTAGAAAACCCTTTTGCAATTATGTTAGCACAGCTGAAAACTGTTGTTCTGATTAAAGAAGCAATAAAACTGGCCTTCTTTAGACCAGAAGGTCTAAAGATCTAAAATATTGATTTGGTTTTAACACTTTTTGGTTACTACATGTTCCATCATGTGTCTCTTTTATTATTACACTGTAGAAATAAGTAAAGAATAAGAGAAAACCCTTGAATGAGTAGGTGTGTCCAAATTGACTTGTACTGTCAAACCTATCTGCCAGTTCCCACTCAGACACTCCCAGAGAGTCCTAACAACATCTTGCTTGAGAAATTGCTCTTGCTAAGAACTATTTATTATTTATTTATTGACAATTAATTGAAAAACAATCACAGTAAGGTACGTACATAATGTTACGCGGGAATGCTTTGATAATAGGATAAAAATGGCTGCATTGGACCTTAACATGTCTCAAGAAAAGAGAAATACATCCTCCAGTAGAGCTTGTTCACTCTCTCTAATGGTCTTCTGAGAGCCAGATGGATCCATATTTCTGCACCTGTGCTAATGCCCACCATCCTGGGCTAGTTCTTCTGTCCCCTCTCTTCCCTCTGCCCCTCTCCCTTATTCTCTCTCTCCATCTTCCCCTCTCTCCGCTCTCTCCTCATCTCTTCCCCCCTCCATCTCGGCACACACCAGTAAACAATTGTGCTACAGGCATGTTCCCTCAGGGCAGGTTAGCTTAGCGGTACCATTCTCAGCCATGCTTAGTCCAACACTCGGGGGTGGTTATGTTGTTAAGTGCACTCTGTTGCCTCTCCTTGCCTCCTGAACACACGGTCCTTTCTCCCCAAGACACAAATGAAGCTCCGACACAATAACAATTAACATAATGGCCGAACTCATAGCCAAAGACTTCAGATCATATAGAAATACACATCTGCTTCGTGTGCTTAAGAGGTTTGAGGAGGCTACCCAATACAGGGCTATGTAGCCGCACATGCGTCGACATGATAGTGTCAGTCTTTGAACGTGGCAGTCAGCAGATTAGCAGGTCGTCCCATCCGACTCCCTGCCTGACTTAGAATACAATTGGACACTATACCTCTCAGCAATTTCATGTCATACCGTACCCTTACTAGCGAATAACACCACGCACATTTACATTACGAGTAGATAACTGATCTACATGGACAGATCCCATTTCACTCACCCAGCTACCCTTGACATCTTGGCACTTCTTCGGTATCGACCTCACACTACATACCGCCAACACTACTACCCACCCAAACGCTTAGCTACCGATAGGCTCGCCAGATCAAGCAGAACTACGTTCACACTCCAGAGACCACTAACTAGGTCTATTTTACACTTGACGTGTTTGACTAGATCTTTTGAACAATTGTTTGGGGTTTTTACCCCCCATGACACCCGACCTCTACAGTAAATGTTAAGCCCCCTGGAACTGGCAGGACAGCTTGAGCCCCTCACATATTTATTACCTTTACACATGGGACCACTCATCGCATTACACAACTACCCACATCCTATCATGCCCTCTACACACCACCACACCCCATGTACGATCAGCATTAGTCCCACTGTCAGCACTACACTAACACTACCTACCACTAACAACCACCACACATACATACCAGTTGACAACACAAGCTAACCACTACGCGACCAGAGTGACTTATGAGACAATAGCCACCGGGTCACAACAATAGGACGATAGCTCTCGATGTAACGCCTCTCCTTGAAAGGATACCGTGGCATCACACTACACAGCACCTAACAGCAGTGAGGCCACAAATACCACTACATTGTATTCCCATGAACATAACATTTTATATTTCATCTCAGCGGCCCCAATAACCAACTACCACCTCAACCACCACAAACTAACTCATTCAACAAGCTTCGAATATACAATTGCTAACACCGGCGTATCTCCTGATACATTAACGCGAGCCTAACAACTAAACTACACATACCATTCACACAACACGTTAACACAACAACTACACTGAACTCACCTCAACAAACCACCTCAGCACAATACCACACACTCAGACACACACCACCGGTGAACAACATATCGATGCCACCATACCAACCACCACATGTACACACGCATCAACACTATATACATTGATTCACCACGCAAATCCAGCGTACAACAACTAACGAGGCACAGCAG
>NW_019944487.1:82786-84123 GCF_002910315.2 Salvelinus sp. IW2-2015 | reverse complement strand
AGATTCTTCAAAGTAGCCACTCTTTGCCTTGATGACAGCTTTGCACACTCTTCTCTCAACCAGCTTCACCTGGAATGCTTTTCCAACAGCCTTGAAGGAGTTCCCACACATGCTGAGCACTTGTTGGCTGCTTTTCCTTCACTCTGCTGTCCAACTCATCTCAAACCATCTCAATTGGGTTGAAGTCGGGTGATTGTGGAGGCCAGGTCATCTGATGCAGCTCTCCATCACTCTTCTCATTCTTGGTCAAATAGCTCTTACACAGCCTGGAGGTGTGTTGGGTCATTGTCCTGTTGAAAAACAAATGATAGTCCCACTAAGCGCAAACCAGATGGGATGCCATATCGCTGCAGAATGCTGTGGTAGCTATGTTGGTTAAGTGTGCCTTGAATTCTAAATAAATCACTGACAGTGTCACCAGTAAAGCACTCCCACACGTCAGACCTCCTCCTCCATGCTTCACAGTGGGAACCACATATGCGGAGATCATCCGTTCACCTACTCTGTTTCTCAAGGACAGATTTCAAGGACAAAGGACAGATTTCTACCGGTCTAATGTCCATTGCTCGTGTTTCTTGGCCCAAGCTAGTCTCTTCTTATTATTGGTGTCCGTTAGTAGTGGTTTCTTTGCAGCAATTTGACCAGGAAGGCCTGATTCACGCAGTCTCCTCTGAACAGTTAATGTTGAGATGTGTCTGTTACTTGAACTCTGTGAAGCATTTATTTGGGTTGCAATTTCTGAGGCTGGTAACTCTAATAACCTTATCCTCTGCAGCGGAGGTAATTCTGGGTCTTCCTTTATTGTGGCGATCCTCATGAGAGCCAGTTTCATCATAGCACTTGATGGTTTTTGCGACTGCACTTGAAGAAACTTTCAATGTCCTTGACATTTTCCGTATTGACTGACCTTCATGTCTTAAAGTAATGATGGACTGTCATTTCTCTTATTTGAGCTGTTCTTGCCATTATATGGACTTGGTCTTTTACCAAATAGGGATATATTCTGTATACCACCTCTACCTTGTCACAACACAACTGATTGGCCCAAGCGCATTAACTTGTTATGGCTGCAGGGGGCGTATTGAAAAACTGGAAAATATGTGCCCATTTTCAAACGGCCTCTTACTCAATTTTTGCTCGTACAATATGCATATTATTATTACTATTGGATAGAAAACAGTCTCTAGTTTCTAAAACCGTTTGAATTATTTCTCTAAGTSGAACAGAACTCTTTTTACAGCCCATTTCCTATCCGGAAGTGAGATTTCCAAAATCGATGTCTCTCTTCAAGAGCTTGTCTATAAAAGGGCATGTCACTTAAGACTGTAGAAACACGT
>NW_019944487.1:73007-78901 GCF_002910315.2 Salvelinus sp. IW2-2015 | reverse complement strand
TTTGGTGGTGAGCTAACATAAATATATGTGGTGTTTTCTCTGTAAAACATTAAAAAAATCGGACATGTTGGCTGGATTGACAAGATGTTTATCTTTCAAATGCTGTATTGGACTTGTTAATGTGTGAAAGTTAAATATWWAAAAAAAATAGATTTTGAATTTCGCGCCCTGCACTTGAGCTGGATGTTGTCATAGGTGTACCGGTGTCGGGCTGCAGCCATGTAAGAAGGAAAGAAATTCCACAAATKAACTTTTAACAAGGCACACCTGTTAATTGAAACACATTCYTGTTGACTACCTCGTGAAGCTGGTTGAGAAAATTCCAAAAATGTGCAAAACTGTCATCAAGGCAAAGGGCGGCTACTTTGAATATCTCAAATATAAAATAAGATTAACAATTTTTTGGCTACTACATAATTCCATATGTGCTATGTCATAGTGTTGATGTCTTCACTATTATTCTACAATGTAGAAAATAGTAAAAATAAAGAAAAACCCTTGAATGAGTAGGTATGTCCAAACTTTTGACTGGCACTGTGTATATATAGAACACAGGAAATCATGTTTTTGACTGCACTAGGCCTTTAAGAGAGACACAGTTCTGAGAAGGAGAGAACAACAAATACATATTTTTCTAAGAATCATATCTATTTCTCAACATTACTCATTGATGCAAGATACCTCGTTTTATACCCGATAGCCTCACATCCAAGCCTCCATTCGATAAAAACCTCACTGCATAAAAGGTTCATGTTCTGTTTTTGCAAGTGCATGAGTCAGATTGATGTTATGATCTTGTTTCACTTACACAGTAAACCCATTTCAGTGTGTGTGTGTGTGTGTGTGTGTGTGTCAGACACTCACATGTGCTGGGATGCGTTGGAAAAGGCAGTGCTGTACTGAGGTGCTGAGTCCTCCGGCCCATGGGGGGCTGCATGGCTCATCACCATCATCACTGGCCGGTGAGGGTACATCCTCTTAGACGAGCGGAAGTAGTTGATGCCGTCCTCTGTGATGAGGTCCGTAAAGTAGTCCTGCAGAAGGACGAAACGCTGATTTAACATCCACACAATGAATTGGGACATCGGTAAATACACTTTCCACAAATGTCTGTGTATCAGCTTGATTCTCCTGAAATGCTTTTTGCAAGTCACCCTTTGCTAGTTTGAATGAAAACGTTTCATCACTTCACAGGTGGAGCTGCTGTTCTACTACAGTTAACAATGTCTTCAAAGAGATCCCTCTCTCTATGCAGACATGACAATGGAGACTAAAGGAATGNTCTATGCAGACATGACAATGGAGACTAAAGGAATGACAAGGACCAGGGTTCCACCTCTGAGACCAAGTCGACTGAAGGAATGCCAAGGACCAGGGTTCCAGCTCTGAGACCAAGCCGACTGAAGGAATGACAAGGACCAGGGTTCCACCTCTGAGACCAAGCCGACTGAAGGAATGACAAGGACCAGGGTTCCACCTCTGAGACCAAGTCAAGGGGAATATGCAGTCAGAACTCCACACTCATCTTCCTCCCCGTCTCTCTCTCTCTCTCTCTCTCTCTCTCTCTCTCTCTCATAGTGCCAGTGGGTGACGGAGAGGAAGCCTTTAGTGAACAGGTTGTGTACAACTGCAGGGCAGTGTTCATGCCATAAACCAAACCACCCCTCCACTCCCTTCCTCCAGTTTTCCCCTCCCTTCCCTCGCTTCAGTGGGAGGCACCCATTCCTGGCAAGGGTTGGCAGACACAACTGGAACTAAACTGGGGCCAGGTGGTGTTGGGAAACAGGACAGATAGATACATCTATACTGTTGGGAAATATATTGAGAGAAGAGGAGTAAATGTAGGACAATGAAAAGTCCTTGACTGATTGATGAGGATTACACTGGCAAATCTCAGTTGAGATGGATAACTCACAGGCAGGGCACAGCACGAGAGAAAGAACACACACACACACACACGCACACGCACGCACACACTCACGCACGCACTCACGCACGTACGCACGTATTATACAGACCTTAGGGTACTCGCAGCCATGTTTCTCGCGGACTCCATTCCTGCACAGGGTGTAGTTGTAGAAACGGGAGTTCTTGACCAGCCCCACCCACTCCCTCCACCCAGGAGGAATATAGGAACCGTTGTACTCATTCAGGTACTTCCCAAAGAAGCCTGCATGGTGGGGCACAGGCATAAAAGGTCAGAGAACTCAGACTGCGTCCGAATGGCCGTCCAGTCTGAGAGAGACTCGAGACTGCGTCCGAATGGTCGTCCACCTCTGAGAGAGACTCAGACTGCGTCCCGAATGGTCGTCACTCTGAGAGAGCTCAGACTGCCGTTCGAATGGCCGTCCACTCTGAGAGAGACTCAGACTGCGTCCGATGGCCGTCCACTCTCGAGGAGACTCCGACTGCGTCCCGAATGGCCGTCCCACTTGAGAGAGACTCAGACTTGCTCCCGATGGCCGTCCACTCTGAGAGAGACTCAGACTGGTCCGCGAATGGCCGTTCCATCTGCAGAGAGACTCCGACTGCGTCCCGAATGGCGGTTCCCTCTTGAGAGAGACTCAGACTGCTCCCGATGGCCGTCCACTCTGAGAGAGACTCAGACTGCGTCCGCAATGGTCGTCCACTCTGAAAGAGGACTCAGACTGCGTCCCAATGGGTCGTCCACTCTTGAGAGAGGACTCAGACTGCCGTCCCGACATGGCCGTCCACTCTGAGAGAGACTCAGGGACTGGCGTCCCGAATGGTCGTTCACCTCTGAGAGAGACCTCAGACTGCCTCCCGAATGGCCGTCCACTCCGAGCGAGACTCAGACTGCGTCCCGAATGGCGCGTCCACTCTGAAAGAGGGCTCAGCCTGAGTCCCGAATGGGTCGTCCACTCTGAGAGAGACTTCAGACTGCGTCCCGACCATGGTTCGTCCAACCTGAGAGAGACTCAGACTGCCTCCCGAATGGTCGTCCACTCTGAGAGAGACTCAGATGACGTCCCGAAGTGGCCGTCCACTCTGAGAGAGACTCAGACTGCGTCCCGAAGGGCGTCCCTCTATGGAAACTCAGACTGCGTCCCACATGGTCATCCATCGAAAATAGGGGGTAGTGTGGACCTATTATCCTGTAGATAATAGGGGTAGTATCCCTATATCCTGTAATAATAGGGGATAGTAGTCGGACTATATCCGTAGATAATAGGGGTAGTAGTCCCACTATATCCTGTAGATATAGGGGGTAGTAGTGGACTATATCCTGTAGATAATAGGGGGTAGTAAGTGGACTATATCCTGTAGATAATAGGGGGTAAGTAGTCCACATATACTCTGTTAGATAATAGGGGTAAGTAGTGGACTATACTCTGTAAGATAATAGGGGGTAGTAGTGGACTATATCTGTAGAAATAGGGGTAGTAGTGGACTATATCCTGTAGATAATAGGGGTGTAGTCCACTATACTCTGTAGATAATTAGGGGTAGTAGTGGACTATTACTCGGTAGATAATAGGGGTAGTAGTGGACTATATCCTGGTAGATAACTAGGGGGGTAGTAAGTGGGTACGATAATTCTGTGACCTAATAGGGGGGTAGTAGGTGGAGCAACTTATACCTATAAGGTACCCTCTTCGGAGATAATAGGAGGGTAGTAGTACTACTATATCCTGCAGATAATAGGGGGTAGTAGTGGACTAATCCTGTAGAGCTAAACAGGGGTAGTAGTCGACTATACTCCTGTAGATAAATAGGGGTAGTAGTGTACTATATCCTGTAGATAATAGGGGGTAGTAGTGGATTATATCCTGTAGATAATAGTGGAGTAGTACTATATCCTGAGATAATAGGGTAGTAGTGCCTATATCCTGTATATAATAGGGGGTAGTAATGACTCTATCTGTGATAATAGCGGGGTAGTAGTGGATCTATATCCTGCAGCTAATAGGGTAGTAGTGACTATAATCCTGTAGATAATAGGTGTAGTAGCCACTATATCCTGTAGATAATAGGCGGGTAGTAGTGGACTATATCCTGTAGATAATAGGGGTAGTAGTGGACTATATCCTGTAGATATAAGGGGTAGTAGTGGACTATATCCTGTAGATAATAGGGGGTAGTAGTCCACTATATCGTTGTAGATAATAGTGGGGTAGTAGTGACATATCCTGTAGATAAGTAGAGAAGTAGTGGACTTTCCTGTAGAGATAGGGGGTAGTAGTGGACTATATCTGCAGATATAATATGGACTATATCTGTAGATAATAGGGGGTTAGTAGTGGACTAATATCCTGTAATATAATAGGGTAGTACAATCGGACTATATCCTGTAGATAATAGGGGGTAGTAAGTGCTATATCTGCGATAATAGGCGGCTAGTAGTGACTATATCCTGTAGATAATAGGGGTAGTAAGTCCACTATATCTTTAGATAATAAGGGGTAGTAGTCCATAATACAATGACCGACGGGGCGATCCAGACATAGAACAGAATAGAACAGAACACCAGGACAGGGATAGAACCAGAACACCAGACAGGATAGAACAGAACACCAGACAGGATAGAACAGAACACCAGGCAGGAATAGAAACAGAAAGCAGACAACATCCACCAGACAGGATAGAACAGAAACACCAGGCAGGTAATACGAAACAGGATACCCACAGGCAGGATAGAATACAGAACACCAGACAGGATAGGAACAGCACACCAGGCAGGATAGAACAGAACACCAGGCAGGATAGAACAGAACACCAGTACAGGATAGAACAGAACAGCCAGGCAGGATACGAACAGCAACACAGGCAGGGTTTGAGACAGAACATGAATACCAGACGGTCACGATAGAACAGAACACCAGACAGGATCAGAATCAGAACACCACTTAGGATTTGCAGATCCAGGCTAGGATGACAGAAACCAGGCAGATCGACAGAACAGCCAGACAGGATAGAAAGAACAAGGCAGGATAGAACAGAACACCAGGCGTAGAAAACACATCTAATGGCTTTCACAAGGCCTAACAGAGTGTGGAAATTTGTATTCTAATGCAGAAGGTTTTTGAATTCTCAATTAAAATAGTGTTGGCCTCATATTGATTAAGAGATAACGTAAATTGCTTCTTTGTGTGTGCTGTGGTGTTGTGTGTGTGTTGTGTGTGTGGTGTGTGTGTGTGTCGGTGTGTGTGTGTGTGTGTGTGTGTTGTGTGTTCGTGTTGTTGTGCTGTGTGTGTGTAGTGTGTTTGTGTGTGTGTGTGTGTGTGTGTTGTGTTGTGGTGTGTGCGATTTCGTGTTTAGGTAGACTACTGACCTGTCCTGGATCTGCTCAGCCAGTGTTTGATTGACGGTCATACAACTTCCAAAGGTCGCACGTGCTCTGATCCTCGTGGGCTGGACCTGCCACGTGAGGGGTAGGGAAGGCAGATTACGTCATTGTTGGGTGTAGTGTAATTGTGTTGGGTCGTGAACACGTTACTTCCCGCAGTCAACATGGAGAAGAGCGTGAAGTGAGCACGCTACACTGGTGCGTGTGGCACCAATAGGAGCATTGGGAGTGACGGTCGCCGCCCTTGCTCCTATTCTAGATACAACGTGGTCTTAATCAAGACCTGCAGATGAGGCGCTAAGACACAGTGGGGAAAGATGAGAGACGCTAGGCGAAACGAGAGACGAGAGCGAAGAGAGTCACAGAGGAGTAGAGAGAGAGCAGGCAGAGAGAGAAGAGAGGAGAGAGAGAGCAGAGAGAGACGAGACGAGAGAGAGAGAACGTAGAGAGAGGAGAGAAGAGGAGAGAGATAGAGAGAGAGAGAGAAACGAGAAGACGAGAGAGAGAGAGGAGAGACAAACAAGGAAAGCGTGACTATGTACAAACTCCCGACTGAGCATAGCCCTTTTGCTATTGAGATAGGCAA
>NW_019944487.1:65376-72982 GCF_002910315.2 Salvelinus sp. IW2-2015 | reverse complement strand
AGGTCATTCCAATTCATCTTAGTTACATGCAAATCTAATTGTTTCATCTCGCACACATTTATTATTCGTTGTCTTCTTGATTGAGGGAGGGGGTGAGAGAGGAGGGGTGAGTGGGGAGGGATAGGTCAGGGATGGGAGGCAAGGGTGGGGGGGGAGATAGAGAGTTGTGGAGGAGTGCGAGGGAGGGGGGAGGATAGAGGGAGGGACCGTAGGCTGGAGGGAGGCGGGAGGGAGGTGGAGGTGTGGAGGGAGGGGGGGATGAGAGAGCTGGAGGGAGGATGAGGGAGGGGAGGCTAAGGGTGGGTGGTAGTGGAGGGAGGGGGGAGGATAGAGGGAGGGAAGGCTGGGTGGTGGAGGTGGAGGGAGGGGGGAGGGATAGGGAGGGAGGGATAGGCTTGGGTGGTGGAGGGTGGAGGGAGGGGGAGGGATAGAGGGAGGGAAAGGCTGGGTGGTGGGAGGTGGAGGGAGGGGGGAGGGAATAAGAGGGAGGAGGGGAAGGCTGGGTGGTAGATGGATGAGAGGGGGGAGGGATAGAGGGAGGGAAGGCTGGGTGGTGGAGGTGGAGGGAGGGGGGAGGGATAGAGGGAGGGAAGGCTGGGTGGTGGAGGTGGAGGGGAGGGGAGGAGGGATAGAGGGAGGGAAGGCTGGGGTGGTGGAGGATGGAGTGAGGGGGGGAGGGATAGAGGGAGGGAAGGCTGGGTGGTGAGGTGGAGGGAGGGGGAGGGATAGAGGGAGGGAAGGCTGGGTGGTGGAGGTGAGGGCTAAATGTCAACGACAAGTACGATCAATAGTCATGAGTCAAAACTGTTGGCGGTGTATGAACTAACTAACAAACAGACAAGATCGATGAAAACAAGTAAGAGAAGGAACTAAAAGGCATTGCTGTCCAAATTGCTTACTGCTGCTACTGATTAAGTTGTGCTACATGCTATTCTAGTCTACGTAACTATTATAGTACTCGCTACTACTAACTCTATAAGTCACTGCACATAAGCTGTACATACCAAGTTTCTATAAGCTTACTATCTACTGGCCACTACTACACTACTACTGACTATATACTAACTACTACTATACTATGCTACTACTACTTACTGCCATACTACTACTGCTAACTATAGTTACTACTACTACTACTCTACTACTTACTATATTACTACTTACTACTAACTAGCTGGTTACTAAATAGTTACTACTACTACTACTACTACTATACTATGACTGACTACTCCTACTGCTGTACTGATAGTTACTACCTACTACTACTACTACTCATACTACTACTACTACTACTAGTTACTATGTTCAATTCTGTCTACTTACTACTACTACTACTGCACTGACTCAGCTATATTCTAACTACTACTCTAAATACTACTAATGCACTACGCACTATACTACTCCACGCTAGCTACTACTGAATCACGTGTACTGCGATAACTGTTACTACTACGTTACTTACTACTTACACTACTAACTACTACTACTACTACTATACTGGCTAATATCAGTTACCACACTACTGCCGACTTACTGACTACTGCTACTAATTAGTTACTACTACTACTAGCTAAATTACTACTACTACCGACCACTACAGCTCACTCGCTGACTACTATACTGACTACCTACTGACTGCTACTAATGGGCACTACGCACTACTGCTACTACTGGCTCTACTAGCTACTATAGTTACTACACTAGCTACTACTCGCTACCCGACCACTACTACTGCTCTACTATACTAGCTACTCACTACTGCTACTACTGCACTCCACTACATACTGCTACTACTACTGCTACACGGTACTACTACTACTGCGCAGATACTACTATGTCACTACTAGTTATGCTACTACTGCTACTAATAGTTACCACTATACTATAGTCTACCCACTTACTACTGCTACTATTTACTAAGCTACTCTGCTACTAACTACTGCCTGTTACTGGCTGGCTGCTCACTCACTACTACTACTCACTACTATGACTCTACTACTACTAATACTAGTTGTAACTCGCTATGAGTTACTACTACTAACTCACGTACTACTACTGTACATCACCTACCTACTATAGTTACTGACTACTGTACTAAGGCCGCCGTAGGAAGACCTGGCTCTCAAGAAAAGACAGGCTATGTGCACACTGCCCACAAAATGAGGTGGAAATGCCAAATTTCAAATGTATGACCATATTAGAGACACATATTTCCCTACGATTACACAAAGAATTCCAAAACAAACCTAATTTTGATAAACTCCCATATCTACTGGGTGAAATAGCACAGTGTGCCATTACAGCAGCAATATTTGTGACCTGTTGCCACAAGAAAAGGGCAACCAGTGAAGAACAAACACCATACAACCCATATTTATGTTTATTTATTCTCCCTTTTGTACTTTAACTATTTGCACATTGTTACAACAGTGTATATAGACATATAATATGACATTTGTAATGTCTTTATTCATTTGAAACTTCTGTGCGTATAAAGTTTACTGTTAATTCTTATTGTTTATTTCACTTTTGTTTATTATCTAGTTCACTTGCTTTAGCAATGTTAACATGTTTCCCATGTGAATAAAGCCCTTAAATTGAAATTGAATTGAATTGAAAGAGAGAGGCGGAGTGAAAGAAACACACACCAGGGTCAGATCTGCTCTGTTTCAGACTGACATGTGACAACCGGGAGGAAGCCCCCACACACCACTTAGCATGGCATCTGTTCTGCTCATGTGTGAGAGAAGGAAGGAGGAGGGAGAGATGAGGGCAGGGTGAAAGGACGGAGGGAGAGAGAGTGATGAAGGGAGAAGGAATGAGGAGAGAGAAGTGATGAAGGGGAGAAGGGAAGGAGGAGAATGTGAAGTGGAGAAGGAAGAGAGGAGATGAATGAAGGAGGAGAGAGGAGATGAAGGGAGAAGAAGGAGGAGAGATGTGATGGGCGGGAGAAGGAAGAAGGAGAGATGTGATGAAGGGAGAAGGAAGGAAAGGGAGGGGATGAAGGGAGAAGGAAGGAGGAGAGAGGAGATGAAGGGAGAAGGAGGGAGAGAGTGTGATGGAGGAGAGAAGGAGGGGAGAGTGTGATGAAGGGAGAAGGAAGGAGGAGAGATTTGATGGAAGGAAAGGAAGGAGGAGAGAGGAGATGAAGGGAAAAGGAAGGAGGAGAGATGTGATGGAAGGAGAAGGAAGGAGGATGGAGGGGATGGGAGGGGAGAAGAAGGGGGAGAGAGGGGATGAAGGGAGAAGGAAGGAGGAGGGAGGGGGATGGAGGGAGAAGGAAGGAGGAGGGAGGGGATGAAGGGAGAAGGAAGGAGGAGAGAGCAGATGAAGGAAGGAGGAGGGAGGGATGAAGGGAGAAGGAAGGAGGAGGGAGGGGATGAAGGGAGAAGGAAGGAGGAGAGAGGCGGATGAAGGGAGAAGGAAGGAGAGATGTGATGAAGGGAGAAGGAAGGAGGAGAGATTTTGATGTAGGGAGAAGGAAGAGGAGAGAGGAGATGAAGGGGAAAAGGAAGGAGGAGTAGATGTGATGGAGGTAGAAGGAAGGAGGAGAGATGTGATGGAGGTAGAAGAAGGAGGAGAGATGTTGATGAAGGGAGAAGGGAAGGAGGAGAGATGTGATGGAGGGGAGAAGGAAGGAGGAGAGATGTGATGAAGGGAGAAGGAAGGAGGAGAGATTTGATGGAAGGAGAAGGAAAGGAGGAGAGAGGAGATGAAGGGAAAAGGAAGGAGGAGAGATGTGATGGAAGGAGAAGGAAGGAGGCATGGAGGGATGGAGGAGAAGGAAGGGGAGAGGGGATGAAGGGAGAAGGAAGGAGGAGGGAGGGATGGAGGAGAAGGAAGGAGGAGGAGGGATGAACGGTGAGAAGGAAGGAGGAGAGAGCAGATGAAGGAAGGAGGAGGGAGGGATGAAGGGAGAAGGAAGGAGGAGGGAGGGGATGAAGGAGAAGAAGGAGGAGAGAGGGGATGAAGGGAGAAGGAAGGAGAGATGTTGATGAAGGGAGAAGGAAGGAGGAGAGATTTGATGTAGGGAGAAGGAAGGAGGAGAGAGGAGATGAAGGGGAAAGGAAGGAGGAGAGATGTGATGGAGGATAGGAAGGAAGGAGGAGAGATGTGATGGAGGTAGAAGGAAGGAGGAGAGATGTGATGAAGGGGAAGGAAGGAGAGGGAGGAGTGAAGGGAGAAGGAAGGAGGAGAGATTTGATGAAGGGAGAAGGAAGGAGGAGAGGAGTGTCTTCTTGGAAGAAGATTAAAACAAACAACACATAGGAGAGGAGGGCACCACCCCCCCCCCCCCCCCCCCCACACACACACACACACACACACACACACACACACACACACACACACACACACACACACCACACACACCACGAAGGGCAGGGTAAAGTTTAGAGACGGAGGAAGTCCTGAAGTTTTGACCTTTTCAGAGACAATCGCCCAGGCCTTTAACAACCAGACACAAAGGTCAAAACACAGGGCTGCCCAATGTTACACTGTCCTACAGAGGTTCAGACAGGGAGGGGAAAGTTCACTCTATTTACAGTTTTTTTACAATCGGGCTAGGACACCGCATTTCTCAATACTTAGGTCACCTTTTTTCAAAACTCTTCACACAGTGAGCACAACAGCAGTCTATGTGGGATAAAAACTGTGGATCATTTTTCATTGCTTTTGGCTCAAAACGAATTCAATGACTACATCTATCAATTTTCATGAACTCTTTTCTCACTCAGACAACCACCACCAAAAACTCTAATGTACCTACAGGCCAATTTGCGCATGTTTACATACTCTTTTCAAAACGGTTTAAACTTAAGTTCAAAACCTAAAATAACACAAAATTGAATAAGCCAAAATGTGTTACATTTCTACACAGTAATACCGTATTGAAATATATTCCAAATCTAAAAATGAAAATACTATCAAAACAATTAGACCAACCACAGCTGATTCCCATTGTAGCTGAACACCTACCGCAGGTGTTGGTCTTTCAATTTCATTACCATCTTTACAAAAGGGGACATCTTAGGAATAATGCTGTACTGTAATGAAACATGGACCCAGCCAGAGATAGAGAAGTGGCTGACAGAGGAAGGAAGATCAAATCAAAATAAGGCATTTATTTTATAATAGCCTTCGAATCCAAGCTAATATCTCGAAGTCTGTACAGAAACCCAGCCTCTCCCAGAAAGCGGGAGGGAGAGGGGAGAGGAAGAGAGTGTCTGGAGAGAGGGAAGAGGAGACGTACGCGTGGTGGAAGAAGACTGAGAGGAAGATCAAGAGCTGTAGTTCATAGATGAGATTAGGGCTACTATAACTGATCATGTAATAATCATGGTCTATCAATGAGAAAGGCTGGTCTGAGAGTGCAGCCAAATCTGCAACGCTCAACAGTGGCATCTATTGTGAGAAATGTCCGGCTAAAACAACAGGTAAGATTGTGCATTCGCAAGGACATCTGACTGAACTGCACGTACAGAAGTAATTCAGCAAAGCCTCCAAAACCTACCTGTGTGTAATTGTAATTGTTTTTGTATTTCTGCTTAGGAACCAACGGTTACCTCCTACAGGCGGGAGAGGAAGGATTTTCACTGTTGTGCAGGAAACTGCAATCGTTGATATGGTCATCAGAAACAATGGCATAAACTCACAGAGATTCGGGACGAGTGTTGGCAGACAATTGTAAGCACAACAAATATTTTCCTAGAGTCCTGAAACAACATCAAGTCAGGATGAAGCAGTTGTACACTGTCCCCTTTGAGAGGAACTCTGAACGAGTCAAGCAACTCAGGAACCAATAAGTCCAGGTAAGATGACTATAAAATACAGAACTGGTTATGAACAGAACCAAACAAGGCAGAGGCACACAATGGCATGTTTTAAGGTGTAATGTAAACTACCGTAATAACTCTTATGTTGCCTTGTGGATTTATTGTAGAGAGTCATGGAGATTGAAGCCAGGCAAACACCCCACATATTCATCTTTGTGGATGAGGCTGGTTTCAACTTGGCCAAAACACAGCGGCGAGGAAGGGAATGTGATTGGAAAAAGAGCCACAGTGGATGTCCCGGGCCAGAGAGGTGCCAACATCACAATGTGTGCAGCAATATCCTCTGTTGGACTGCTGTTATACAAACCTCTAATTGGGCCATACAACACCGAGCGYCTCATTTCAGTCCTGGATGACCTCTATTGAAGGGTTGTGCCAGGTGAGGAAAGGGTTGCAGTGAGGCCAAATCGGCCAACGTTTGTAATTGTMTGGGACAATGTGGCATTTCACCACTCCCGTGCAGTCACAGAGTGGTTTGCACATCATCCCAGGATGGTGTCACCTTTCTCTCCTTCCTTACTCTCCATTCCTCAACCATATAGAGGAATTATTTTCCTCATGGAGGTGGAAGGTTTATGATCAGATGTCCCTCCTGGACACCATGAATGCTGAATGCCTGGACATATCTGCAGAAGATTGCCAGGGATGGACCAGGCATGCCAAAATGGTCTTTCCTAGGTGTATTGCCGAAGATGACATAAGATGTGACGTGGATGAGAACCTGTGGCCAAATKYAGAAGACAGGGTTGACTAGTATTACTACTGTATCTGTATCGGTAGATGGTGTATATACAAATTATTGTATTTTGGAATCACTCAATGCCATAAAATGCCATAAAACATATTGAAGCATATTGCATCATGTCTGATACATTCCTGTAACATATACAGCAGTGAATTCTAAACAGTAGAGAGGTGTCATTCTTGTTTTGTAAAGAAAACATTGTGTAATGCTACCTGTTGTTCGTGTTGTTTAGGTCGTTGTTTTATGAGTGACAACGTGTGCTTGTTGGGTGACAACCCTTGCYAGTGTTAYGGAAGAGTTGATTTGAGACGTGTATGAAGTGTTTTGGTACTTTTAGKGCATTTTGRAYGTKAAATGAACTGCTGTGCCAAGCTGAAMGTTAGTTAGGAGAACTGTKTGAAGAGTTTTGAAAAAGTGACCTAAGTATTGAGAAATGGGTCCTAGCRWTTGTAGARAACTGTAACATGGGAGATTTTTCACAGATAACAGGGCTGCCTGAGTTGAATGCCAAACAGTATTTTGTGATACTCTACAGACACCTTTAGCCTTGTACACTTGGAGTGAACAATATGTTGATTGGCCAAATCTATTGGAGAGCCACCTAAAATAGCCTGTACAAAATAGGCAATCATCCTGCAATATGAAGTCTTCAGGGGCCATTTTCATTCAGGAACAGCATCACCTTTTCCACTGGCATAATGTAACTGTAGTGCTGTGAAATTACTTTGACAAGGTGAGAGAGAGGCAGTGGAATCTCACATTAGCAAGATTTGTGACCTRTTGCCACACGAAAAGGGCAAGTAGTGAAGAACAAACATCATTGTAAATCCAACCCACATTTATGTTTATTTATTTTCCCTTTTGTAGTTTAACTATTTGCACATCGTTATAACACTATACATATCCATAATGTGATTTGAAATGTCTCTATTCCTTAGAGTGTAATGTTTACTGTTAATTTGTTATTGTTTATTTCACTTTGTTTATTGTCTATTTCACTTACTTTGGCAATGTAAACATATGTTTC
>NW_019944487.1:54146-57404 GCF_002910315.2 Salvelinus sp. IW2-2015 | reverse complement strand
TCACATGCCAATAAAGCCCTTTGAATTGAATTGAGAGAGAAAGAGAAGAGAGAGAGACAGAGAGAGAGATTGAGAGAGAGAGAGATTGAGAGAGAGAGTGACAGAGACAAGAGAGAGAGACAGAGAGACAGAGAGAGAGAGACAGACAGAGAGAGAGATGGACAGAGAGAGAGAAAGACAGAGAGAGAGAGGAACAGAGACAGAGAGAGAGGGAGAGGGAGAGGGAGAGAGAAGAGAGAAGAGAGAGAAGAGAGAGAGAGAGAGAGGCAGAATACCTGACCACTGTGACTGACCCAAACTTAAGGAAAGCTTTGACTATGTACAGACTCAGTGAGCATAGCCTTGCTATTGAGAAAGGCCGCCGTAGGCAGACATGGCTCTCAAGAGAAGACAGGCTATGTGCACACTGCCCACAAAATGAGGTGGAAACTGAGCTGCACTTCCTAACCTCCTGCCCAATGTATGACCATATTAGAGAGACACATTTCCCTCAGATTACACAGATCCACAAAGAATTTGAAAACAAATCAATTTTGATAAACTCCCATATCTACTGGGAGAAATTCCACAGTGTGCCATCACAGCAGCAAGATTTGTGACCTGTTGCCACAAGAAAAGGGCAACCAGTGAAGAACAAAACACCATTGCTTAAATACAACAACCCATAATTTATGCTTATTTATTTTTAACTTGTGTGCTTTACTCATTGTACAGTTGTGTAGCAACACTGTGTATATATAATTCATAACATTTGTAATGTCTTTATTGTTTTGAAACTTCTGTATGTGTAATGTTTACTGTTAATTTGTATTGTTTATTATCACTGTTTGTATAATAATTACCTCACTTGCGTTTTGGCAAGTGTTAACACATGTTTCCCATTGCCATAAAGCCCCTTGAATTGAATTGAAATGAATTGAGAGAGAGAGAGAGAGAGAGACAGAGAGAGAGAGAGAGAAGACAGAGAGACAGAGAGACAGAGAGACGAGTCTTGGGTGTGCATGCCGAGCCTTTGACGTAGGGGAAGTGATGTATTGTGGGCATAATGGTGCTGACGTGACAAAGAGTTCCTCTCAGTGAGAGGGCGTCACGCGGCATCTGGCTTGGTGTGCCTTTGACAATTGCAGCTGCGTAGAAGACTGACAATCATTTCTCTTTCTGTCTGTCTGTCTGTCTGACTGAGAGAGTCTAGGGGGTGGGCAACTCTAACTGTCTGTCTGTCTGACTGAGAGAGTCTAGGGGGTGGGCAACTCTAACTGTCTGTCTGTCTGACTGAGAGAGTGTAGGGGGTGGGCAACTCTAACTGTCTGTCTGTCTGACTGAGAGAGTCTAGGGGGTGGGCAACTCCAGTCCTCAAGGGCTGGAGTGGTGTGACACTTTTCTCCTATCCCCAGCAAACACAACTGATTAAACTAATTGTGTTCCAAACTGAAGATCATGATTAGTTGATTATTGGAGTCAGGTGTGTTAACTGGGGCTGGGGCAGAAGTGTGACACCAATCAGGCCACCAAAGAGTCTGGCGTTGCCTAACCCTGGTCTAGGAAGAAGAGAGACAGCGAAAGAAAGGGAGAGAAAGAGAGAGACAGCTTTTCTACCTCACTTGCTTTGGCAATGTTAACACATGTTTCCCATGCCAATAAAGCCCCTTGAATTGAATTGAATTGAATTGACAGCGAAAGAGAGAGACAGAGACAGAAAGAGACAGAGCTGGCGTCAAGCTCAGCAGCATTAAATATGGAAGAAAAGAACATCCGGGAATATGTTAGTTTGTTCCTCTATTTCCCCAGAGTAACTCACCTGATTCATCTGCTCATTCAGCTAATTACTAGAATCAGGTGCGCTAGATTAGGGCTGGAGTGAAAACCTAGAGGACGGAAGTTCTCCAGGAACAGGGTTGTGAAGCCAGACTCACCGAGCTCCATGTCCTGGTCATCAGTGAGAATGAGGATGATGTTGGGCCGGATGTTACGGCGGTCCCTCTGGAAGCGGGCCTTGAGGAAGATGGAGGCGTGGGCCACAGACAGAACCCCCAGGAGCAGGAGGAGGTAACGGTTGGTGGAGGGCAGCAGCCCCTGTCCCGCCATCTTGACCTCTAACTTATCTTACCCTGCTACTACTGGATCACTCTGCTGCAGCCACCGCTAAGACTCCTGGAGACACAACACAACAGACAGGAGGACATAGGTTAGACTACAGGAACACAGGAACAGTTCAACTAGAGTCACCGGTGTTCACACCTAAAGACAAATAACGCTAGTCCAATGTAAAACACATTGGCAGTGAAAACCTTCTCGCTCACTAAAACGTACAACATTCTCTGATTGTCACTGGGTTTGTGAATCTGACACGGAGAGGAAACAGAGCTCGTGGAGACACAAGAGCAGACGTAAGGTCAGACTAAGCCAGGAAACACAGGAACACTTTTCTACAGACTCACAGGTGATCACGTAGAAACCTAAATCAAATCAAATCAAATGTTATTTGTCACATGCGCCGAATACAACAGACCTTACAGTGAAATGCTTACTTCCGAGCCCCTAACCAACAATGCAGTAAAAAAAAATAAGGATAAGAATAAAAGATAAAAGTAACAAGTAATTAAAGAGCAGCAGTAAAAAAAGAACAATATATACAGGGGGGTGCCGTCACAGAGTCAATGTGCGGGGGCACCGGTTAGTTGAGGTAAAATGTACAGTTGAAGTCGGAAGTTTACATACACTTTGGTTGGAGTCATAAAAACTCGTTTTTCAACCACTCCACACATTTCTTGTTAACAAACTATATTTTGGCAAGTCAGTTAGGACATATACTTTGTGCATGACATAAGTAATTTTTCCAAAAATTGTTTACAGACAGATTATTTCACTTATAATTCACTGTATCACAATTCCAGTGGGTCTGAAGTTTACATACACTAAATTGACTGTGCCTTTAAACAGCTTGGAAAATTTCCCGAAAATGATGTCATGACTTTAGAAGCTTCTGATAGGCTAATTGACATCATTTGAGTCAATTGGAGGTGTACCTGTGGATGTATTTCAAGGCCTACCTTCAAACTCAGTGCCTCTTTGCTTGACCTCATGGGAAAATCAAAAGAAATCAGACAAGACCTCAGAAAATAAATGGTAGACCTCCACAAGTCTGGTTTATCCTTGGGAGCAATTTCCAAATGCCTGAAGGTACCACGTTCATCTGTACAAACATCCTAGAAACCCTAGACCCACCTCAATTGCAAGACCCCGCACCCAACAGATCTC
>NW_019944487.1:44867-49103 GCF_002910315.2 Salvelinus sp. IW2-2015 | reverse complement strand
GCAAGGTGTTGAAAGTGTTCCACAGGGATGCTGGCCCATGCTGGCATTGCAGTTCTTGACACACTCAAACCGGTGCGCCTGGTCCCTATTTCCATACCCTGGGTAAAGGCACTTCAACTTTAGTCTTGTCCATTCACCCTCTGAATGGCACACATACACAAACCATGTCTCAATTGTCACAAGGCTTAAATCTCAAGTCTTCTCCCCTTCATCTACGCTGATTGAAGTGGATTTACATGTGACATCAATGAGGGATCATAGCTTTCACCTGATTCTATCCTATTCTACAGTATCTTATTCTATGCCGCTCGACATTGCTCGTCTAAATATGTCTATATTCTAATTTTATTCCTTTACTTTAGATTGTGTGTATTGTCAGATATTACTTGTTAGATATTACTGAACTGTTGGAGCTAGAAACACAAGCATTTTGCTACTCCCGTTATAACATCTGCTAAACACGTGGACAGTATGTGACAAATACAATTTGATTTGATTTAGATGTTTGATTTAGATTTGATCACCTGGTCAGTCTGTTAGGGAAAGAGTGTTCATAATGTTTGTATACTCAGGGTACATTTGTGAATGTGTTACTGTGTAATTGTACATCGCGCTGGATGTTTTGTGTGACAGCATGTTCCTCTAGCTAACAGGCTGTATAATTCAGTGATATGCTGTAAATGGGACTAAGCTGTTCTGACGCTCCCGTCACTTCTGTGACGCACGCTGGTGCAGAGATACAACCTGATTGGAATACTGTATGAACAGATTACTAATAACTAGGTTAATGGATTAGAGCTCTACGTTTTAAATTCATCATCTCAATTAGGCACGAAGCAAAATAAATATATATATTTCAAAGTCAAATGTCAAAATTCATTGTAGTTGGTTTTAATATTGTGACTACAATCACATAACACCTGGTTTTGGAACTGTTGTCTGTTTAGTATTGGTGTTTCGGAGACAGCAGAAATGCTGTAGAGGACGGGGAGGTACAGAGAGAGAGATGTGCATGTCGTTATGATTCTGTAGCCTGTTCTCCATGTGAGGTGTGAGTGACCGTGTAGCGTCTCCCTTCCCATGCAGGGGAGTGGGGTGAATCTAATGGCTTCAACATTCACACACACACACACAGAGAGAACACAACACAGCCCAGGGACCACGCCAGAGGGGACTCGTTACTGCTCCGGTGGCAACCAGGGTTGCCGTGGTGACACGCTGGGGGGCAGATGGTCTCCATGGCTGCTTTCTGTATTCTTACACTCCCTGTGACTGATCTAGTACATCAGCCCTGAATCTCATTGGTTCACTGACGCTCCTTTAGGGCTGTGGTACTTTGCATGTCGAGAGCGTTTAGCTTCCCTCTGTCACCGTCATATGTACGTAAACAGGGGTGTACCAAGGTAACCTGCCTAAATGACTACCGACCCGTAGCACTCATGTCTGTAGCCATGAAGTGCTTTGAAAGGCTGGTCATGGTTCACATCAACACCATCATCCCAGAAACCCTAGACCCACCTCAATTTGCAGACCGCACCAACAGATCCACAGATGATGCAATCTCTATTGCACTCTACACTTCCCTTCCAACCTGGGCAAAAGGAAACCTATGTGAGAATGCTATTAATTGACTACAGCTCAGCGTTCAACACCATAGTGCCCTCAAAGCTCATCAATAAGCTAAGAACCCTGGGACTAAACACCTCCCTCTGCAACTGGATCCTGGACTTCCTGACGGGACGCCCCCAGGTGATAAAGGTAGGTAACAACACATCCGCCACGCTGATCCTCAACACAGGGGCCCCTCAGGCGTGAGTGCTCAGCCCCGTCCTGTACTCCCTGTTCACTCATGACTGCACGGACAGGCACGACTCCAACACCATCATTAAATTTGACGATGATACAACAGTGGTAGGCCTGATCCCTGACAACGACGAGACAGCCTATAGGGAGGAGGTCAGAGACCTGGCCGGTGGTGCCAGGACAACAACCAACGTGATCAAGATAAAGGAGATGATTGTGGACTACAGGAAAAAGAGGCCCAGGCATGCCCCCATTCTCATCACGGGGCTGTAGTGGAGCAGGTTGAGAGCTTCAAGTTCCTTGGTGTCCACATCACCAACAAACTAACATGGTCCAAGTACACCAAGACAGTCATGAAGCGGGCATGAAAAAACATATTCCCCCTCAGGAGACTGAAAAGATTTGGCATGGGTCCTCAGATCCTCAAAAGGTTCTACAGCTGCACCATTGAGAGCATCCTGACTGGTTGATTCACTGCCTGGTATGGCAACTGCTCGGCCTCCGACTGCAAGGCACTTCAGAGCGTAGTGGCGAACGGCCCAGTACATCACTGGGGCTAACCTTCCTGCCATCCAGGACCTCTATACCAGGCGGTGTCAGAGAAGGCCCTAAAAATTGTCAAAGACTCCAGCCACCCTAGTCATAGACTGTTCTCTCTGCTACCTTACGGCAAGCGGTACCGAAGCGCCAAGTCTAGGTCCAAGAGGCTTCTAAACATCTCTACCCCCAAGTCATAAGACTCCTGAACATCTAGTCAAATGGCTACCCACACCACAGAACGCGTCTCCTTCCTGAGCGGTATGATGGCTGCGTGGTCCCATGGTGTTAATACTTGCGCACTATTGTTTATGGTGTTGATGTGAACCATGACCAGCCTTTCAAAGCACTTCATGGCTACAGACATGAGTGCTACGGGTCGGTAGTCATTTAGGCAGGTTACCTTGGTACACCCCTGTTTACGTACATATGACGGTGACAGAGAGGAAGCTAAACGCTCTCGACAACTGCAAAGTACCACAGCCCTAAAGGAGCGTCAGTGAACCAATGAGATTCAGGGCTGATGTACTAGATCAGTCACAGGGAGTGTAAGAATACAGAAAGCAGCCATGGAGACCATCTGCCCCCCAGCGTGTCACCACGGCAACCCTGGTTGCCACCGGAGCAGTAACGAGTCCCCTCTGGCGTGGTCCCTGGGCTGTGTATGTGTCTCTCTCTGTGTGTGTGTGAATGTTGAAGCCATTAGATTCACCCCACTCCCCTGCATGGGAAGGGAGACGCTACACGGTCACTCACACCTCACATGGAGAACAGGCTACAGAATCATAACGACATGCACATCTCTCTCTCTGTACCTCCCCGTCCTCTCACAGCATTTCTGCTGTCTCCGAAACACCAATACTAAACAGACAACAGTTCCAAAACCAGGTGTTATGTGATTRTAGTCACAATATTAAAACCAACTACAATGAATTTTGACATTTGACTTTGAAATATATATATTTATTTTGCTTCGTGCCTAATTGAGATGATGAATTTAAAACGTAGAGCTCTAATCCATTTAAACCTAGTTATTAGTAATCTGTTCATACAGTATTCCAATCAGGTTGTATCTCTGCACCAGCGTGCGTCACAGAAGTGACGGGAGCGTCAGAACAGCTTAGTCCCATTTACAGCATATCACTGAATTATACAGCCTGTTAGCTAGAGGAACATGCTGTCACACAAAACATCCAGCGCGATGTACAATTACACAGTAACACATTCACAAAGGTACCCTGAGTATACAACACATTATGAACACTCATTCCCTAACAGACTGACCAGGTGAATCAAATCTAAATCAAACATCTAAATCAAATCAAATTGTATTTGTCACATACTGTCCACGTGTTTAGCAGATGTTATAACGGGAGTAGCAAAATGCTTGTGTTTCTAGCTCCAACAGTTCAGTAATATCTAACAAAGTAATATCTGACAATACACACAATCTAAAGTAAAGGAATAAAATTAGAATATAGACATATTTAGAYGAGCAATGTCAGAGCGGCATAGAATAAGATACTGTAGAATAGGATAGAATCCAGGTGAAAGCTATGATCCCTYATTGATGTCACATGTTAAATCCACTTCAATCAGCGTAGATGAAGGGGAGAAGACTTGAGATTTAAGCCTTGTGACAATTGAGACATGGTTTGTGTATGTGTGCCATTCAGAGGGTGACTGGACAAGACTAAAGATTGAAGTGGCTTTAACCAGGGTATGGTAATAGGGACCAGGCGCACCGGTTTGAGTGTGTCAAGAACTGCAATGCCAGCATGGGCCAGCATCCCTGTGGAACACTTTCAACACCTTGTCCACCGCTGACAAATTTAGGTTGTTATGAGGGCAAAAAAAGGGGGGGGGGGCAGGTGCAACTCAATGTTAGGAAGTGTT
>NW_019944487.1:41852-44175 GCF_002910315.2 Salvelinus sp. IW2-2015 | reverse complement strand
CCGTACAGCCAACGGGATTTTCAGTGCATTGCACCGACAGGAACAAACATCTCTCTGGTAAGAAGGGCGGGGGTGTATGTTTCATGATTATCAACTAATGGAGTAATTTTAACAACATACAAGAACTCAAGTCCTTTTGTTCACCTGACCTAGAATTCCTCACAAACAATTGCCGACCATATTATCTCCCAAGAGAACTCTCCTCGGTTATCGTCACAGCCATGTATATCCCTCCTCAAGCCGATACCACGATGGCCCTCAAGGAACTTCACTGGACTTTATGCAAACTGGAAACCATATATCCTGAGGCTGCATTTATTGTAGCTGGGGATTTTAACAAAGCTAATTTGAGAAAAAGGCTACCTAAATTCTATCAGCATATCGATTGCAGTACACGAGCGAGTAACACACTCGACCACTGCTACTCTATCTTCCACGATGCACACAAGGCCCTCCCCCACCCTCCATTCAGAAAATCTGACTATGACTCCTTAWTGTWGCTCCCCTCCTATAGGCAGAAACTAAAACAGGAAGCGCCCATGCTTAGGTCTATCCAACGCTGGTCTGACCAATCGGATTCCACGCTTCAAGATTGATTCAATCACGTGGACTGGGATATGTTCTGGGTAGCCTCAGACAATAACATTGACATATACACTGACTCTGTGAGCAAGTTAATAAGGAAAAGTATATAGGATATGTTTTTTCCATTGAAAGCCTATCCACCGCTACAAAGACTTAGGACCCAGTTCACGAGCTCTGTGGCTTCCTCTACATGTGGCCAGTCTTTAGGCATTGTTTCAGGCTTTTATTCTAAAAAATGAGGGAGATAGAGCACTTTCAATCAGTGGCCAGTGGAAATTTCCATTCATCAGCCATGCGCCCTGATCGGGAACGCGCCTTTCTTTGTTCTCCTTTCCTATTGACGAAGCTTTTGTCCGGTTGAAATATTATGATAATTATGGACAAAAACAACCGGAGGATTGATTTTAAACATCGTTTGGCATGTTTCTACTAACTTTTATTATACTTTTTAAAACTTTTCTTCTGAAATTAGTGCACGCGCCTTTTATTACTGGACAAAACGCGTGAACAAAAAGGAGGTATTTGGTCATAAAGATGGACATTATCGAACAAAACAACATTTATTGTCTAACATGGAGTCCTGGGAGTGCCACCAGATGAAGATCATCAAAGGTAAGTGATTCATTTTATCTCTTTTTCTGAATTTGTGACACTCTCCTTGGTAAAATGGCTGTATGGGTTTCTGTGGCTAGGTGCAGACCTAACATAATCGCAAAATGTGCTTTCTCCGTAAAGCCTTTTTGAAATCTGACACAGCGGTTGCATTAAGGAGAAGTTTATCTTTATTGGTATGTTTAACACTTGTACGTTTATCAATGTTTATGATGAGAATTCTTGTAATTTGATGTGGCTCTGCACTTTCACCGGATGTTTGTTTGAGACAATGCATTTCTGCACATAACGCGCCAATGTAAACTGAGATCTTTGGATATAAATATGAACTTTATTGAACAAAACATACATGTATTGTGTAACATGATGTCCTAAGAGTGCCATCTGATGATGTCCGGTTTTTCCGGACATATTCAATCAATCCCTATCCCAGTCTGCTGTTCCCACATGCTTCAAGAGGGCCACCATTGTTCCTGTTCCCAAGAAAGCAAAGGTAACTGAGCTAAACGACTATCGCCCCGTAGCACTCACTTCTGTCATCATGAAGTGATTTGAGAGACTAATCAAGGATCATATCACCTCCACCCTACCTGACACCCTAGACCCACTCCAATGTGCTTACTGCCCCAAAAGGTCCAAAGACGATGCAATCGCCATCACACTGCACACTGCCCTATCCCATCTGGACAAGAGGAATACCTATGTGAGAATGTTGTTCATTGACTACAGCTCAGCATTCAAAACCATGACCCTCAAACTCATCATTAAGCTCGAGACCCTGGGTCTCGATCCCGCCCTGTGCATCTGGGTCTTGGACTTCCTGACGGGCCGCCCCCAGTGGTGAGGGTAGGAAACAACATCTCCACTCCGCTGATCCTCAACACTGGGGCCACAAAAGGGTGCGTCTTCAGCCCTTTCCTGTACTCCCTGTTCACTCACGACTGAGTGGACAAGCACGACTCCAACTCAATCATCAAAGTTTGCAGACGACACTACAGTGGTAGGCTTGATTACCAACAACGACGAGACGGCCTACAGGGAGGTGAGGGCCCTCGGAGTGTGGTGTCAGGAAGATAACCTCTCACTTAACGTCAAAAAAAAAAGAAAAAAAAAAGAGGTGATCGTG
>NW_019944487.1:32452-37527 GCF_002910315.2 Salvelinus sp. IW2-2015 | reverse complement strand
CGTGGACTTCAGGAAACAGCAGAGGGAGCACCCCCCTATCTACATCGACGGGACAGCAGTGGAAAAGGTGGAAACTTTTATGTTCCTCGGTGTAAATATCACTGACAAACTGAATTGGTCCACCCACACAGACAGCGTGGTGAAGAAGGCGCAACAGCGCCTTTTCAACCTCAGGAGGCTGACAAAATTGTGACCTGTCACCAAAAACCCTCACTAACTTTTACAAGTGCKCAATTGAGAGCATCTTGTCTGGCTGTATCACCGCCTGGTACGGCAACTGCACCACCCACAACCGTAAGGCTCTCCAGAGGCTAGTGAGGTCTGCACAACGCATCACTGGGGAAAACTACCTGCCCTCCAGGGCACCTACAACACCCGATGTCACAGGAAGGCCAAAAAGATCATCAAGGACAACAACCACCCGAGCCACTGCCTGTTCRCCCCGATACCATCCAGAAGGCGAGGTCAGTAGATGTGCATCAAAGCTGGGACCAAGAGACTGAAAAACAGCTTTTATCTCAAGGCCATCAGATCATTAAATAGCCACCACTAACACAGAGAGGCTGCTGCCTACATACTGACTTGAAATCGTTGGCCACTTTAATAAATGGAACACTAATCACTTTAATAATGTTTAACCATCTCGCATTATTCATCTCATATGTATATACTGTATACTGTATCCTTCCCTATCTATTCTATACTATATATTGCCTCTTAGCCGCTCTGTCACTGCTCATCCATATACTTATATATTCTCATCCCATTCCTTTACTAGATTGTGTGTATTAGATTTTGTTGTGGAAWTATTAGATATTAGATTTTGTTGTGGAATTGTTAGATATTACCTGTTAGATACTGCTGCACTGTCAGATCTAGAAGCATAAGCATTTCACTACACAATAACATCTGCTAACCATGTGACCAATAACATCTGCTAAACATTAAGACTGGTGACCAATAATCTGCTAACCATGTACCAATACCATCTTGCTAACCATGTAGATGTGACAATAACATCTGCTAACCATGTGACCATAACATCTGCTAACCATGTAGATGTACAATAACATATTCTAAACCATAGCAGGTGTGACCAATAACATCTGCTAACCATGTGACCAATAAACATCTGCTTACCATGGTGTACCAATAACATCTGCTAACCATGTAGATGTGACCAATAACATTGCTAACCATGTGACCAAACATCTGCTAACCATGTGAAAAACTTCTGCTAACCATGTAGATGTGACCAATAACATTTGATTTTATTTGATTTTCAGAGTCTAGGCCTGTACATTACATAACACAGTGGTCAACCAGAGTCTAAGCCATACATTACATAACACAGTGGTCAGACCAGAGTCTAAGCCTGTACATTACATAACACAGTGGTCAGACCAGAGTCTAAGCCTATACATTACATACACAGTGGTCAGACCAGAGTCTAAGCCTGTACATTACATCAACACAGTGGTCAGACAGAGTCTAAGCCTGTACATTACATAACACAGTGGTCAGACCAGAGTCTAAGCCTGTACATTACATCACACAGTGGTCAGACCAGAGTCTAAGCCTGTACATTACATAACACAGTGGTCAGACCAGAGTCTAAGCCTGTACATTACATCACACAGTGGTCAGACCAGAGTCTAAGCCTGTACATTACATACACAGGGTCAGACAGAGTCAGCCTGTACATTACATAACACAGTGGTCAGACCAGAGTCTAAGCCTGTAATTACATCACACAGTGGTCAGACCAGAGTCTAAGCCTGTACATTACATAACACAGTGGTCAGACCAGAGTCTAAGCCTGTACATTACATCACACAGTGTCAGACCAGAGTTAACGCGTACATTACATAACACGTGGTCAGACCAGAGTCTAGGCCTGTACATTACATAACACAGTGGTCAGACCAGAGTCTAGGCCTGTACATTACATAACACAGTGGTCAGACCAGAGTCTGGCCTGTACATTACATAACACAGTGGTCAGACAGATCTAGGCTGTACATTACATAACACAGTGGTCAGACCAGAGTCTAAGCCTGTACATTACATCACACAGTGGTCAGACCAGAGTCTAAGCCTGTACATTACATAACACAGTGGTCAGACCAGAGTCTAAGCCTGTACATTACATCACACAGTGGTCAGACCAGAGTCTAAGCCTGTACATTACATACAAAGTGGTCAGACCAGAGTCTAAGCCTGTACATTACATAACACAGTGGTCAGACCAGAGTCTAAGCCTGTACATTACATACACAGTGGTCAGACAGAGCCTAGCCTGTACATTACTAACACAGTGGTCAGACCAGAGTCTAGGCCTGTACATTACATCACACAGTGTCAGACAGAGTCTAAGCTGTACATTACATAACACAGTGGTCAGACCAGAGTCTAAGCCTGTACATTACATAACACAGTGTCAGCCAGATCTAAGCCTGTACATTACATACACAGTGGTCAGACCAGAGTCTAAGCCTGTACATTACATCACACAGTGGTCAGACCAGAGTCTAAGCCTGTACATTACATAACACAGTGGTCAGACCAGAGCTAAGCCTGTACATTACATACACAGTGGTCAGACCAGAGTCTAAGCCTGTACATTACATAACACAGTGGTCAGACCAGAGTCTAAGCCTGTACATTACATAACACAGTGTCAGACCAGAGTCTAAGCCTGTACATTACATAACACAGTGGTCAGACCAGAGTCTAAGCCTGTACATTACATAACACAGTGGTCAGACCAGAGTCTAAGCCTGTACATTACATAACACAGTGGTCAGACCAGAGTCTAAGCCTGTACATTACATAACACAGTGGTCAGACCAGAGTCTAGGCCGTTACTTTACATAACACAGTGGTCAGACCAGAGACTAAGCCTGTTGGTTCAATTGGAACAAATGCTTTACAGTCAGACACCTTGCATGTATCTCCTGCCACAGAGATGCTGATGGTAGATCAGGGCCTGAAGTTCTTACACCAGGCTCTAACCACAGAGGATCAGGTGTCAGATCAGTTTGTCCTACACCAGGCTCTAACCACAGAGGATCAGATGTCAGATCAGTTTGTCCTACATCAGGCTCTAACCACAGAGGATCAGGTGCCAGATCAGTTTGTCCTACATCAGGCTCTAACCACAGAGGATCAGGTGCCAGATCAGTTCTACCTACATCAGTTCAACCACAGGAGGTTACGTGGAAGGAAGGGRTCATTGAAATTGCTGAAACGGAATGGTTTCCATGTGTTTGATACCATTCCATTTTCTCCATGCCAGTCATTATTACGAGCCGTCCTCCCCTCAGCAGCCTCCAGTGCTCTATCCACAGAGGTTCTGATGCCAGATCAGTTGTTCCTGCTGCCTGCTGTCTCCCTGTTGCCTACTTGTTCCTCTGTTGGCTGTCAGATAGTGGTGAGTTAGTGTGCTATCACTGGCCGCTTCTCTGTTGGCATTGTTAAAACTAAATGAAACAAGGTAATTAGCTTGTTACAATTAAAGGGACTCGACTGGATAAATTGTAATCACCCAGAATGAAGTTGGGCTTCCCTTCAGGTTGGGCCAGCCAGCTGAGCAGCATCATTTGCATAATTAAAATATACAAATGATAATGGATTTTGTACTCAATATCCAGCGGCTGTAGAGACAGAGAGGTAGAGAGAGAGAGAGAGAGAGCGAGAGAAATATGAAATTACAATAACAACCCTGTAGCCTTGAGGAACGAGTGGAATGGTGTTGTATAACGGGGGATGGAGAGATGGAGAGATAGAGGGATAGGTGAGCTGCAGCACCATCAGAAAAGAAAGGAAAATAGATGAAAACGTTCAGAAAGCAATATTAGTTAATAAAGCCAGTGGTAGAAGGAGAAAGAGAGCGAGACAGAGACTAAGAGGGGATGGAAAGGTGGACCAATTACATTTGCAAATTTTTAGTTGCTGGTTGTGCTAGCTGTGCCCTCCCTCTAGGGAAGCATTCTGRCTGATTACAGGAAATTGGGATTGAATTAGACATCTAAAGGGTTGTCCTAAAACAGAATGAAATGAAATTAGACTCAGTCTTTTTGCTTCCAGCACCAGAACACCATAACGAGAGGGGAAAAGAGACGGAGGAATTTTGCAATTAGGTGAGGGACAATGTCATGAAATTAGGCCTTAGAGCTTTTCCTACTTTTCCTAGTTTCATTTTTTAGCATCCAAAGTTGGTCTAAGAGCATCTGGAGTCTCTATGGCTGTCTAACACCGTGGTGGGTTAAACATCAGACACACACTACCGTGGTGGGTTAAACATCAGACACACACTACCGTGGTGGGTTAAACATCAGACACACACTACACGGTAGTGTGTTAATGTTTTAACCCACAAGGTAGTGTGTTTACATGTTTAAAACCCACACGACGGTAGTGTGTATCTGATATTTTAACCCACAACGGTAGTAGTGTTAATGTTTAACCCACAACGGTAGTGTGTATTCTGATATTTAACCCCAACGGTAGTGGTGTTTAATGTTTAATCCACAACGGTAGTGTGTGTTTAAATCTTAACCCACAACGGTAGTGTTGTTTAATGTTTAACCCACCAACGGTAGTGTGTATCTGATTTTAACCCACAAACGGTAGTGTGTTTAATGTTTAACCCACAAGGTAGTGTGTTGTTAATGTTTAACACCCACACGGTAGTGTGTTTAAGTGTTTAACCCACAACGGTAGTGTGTTTAATGTTTAACCCACCACGGTAGTGTGTGTTTAATCTTAACCCACAACGGTAGTGTGTTTAATGTTTAACCCACAAGACGGTTAAGTGTGTTTAATGTTTAACCCACAATGGTAGTGTGTTTAATGTTTAACCCCACAACGGTAGTGTGTTTATCTTTAACCCACAAGGTAGTGTGTTTAATCTTAACCCACCACAGAGTAGTGTGTACTGATGTTTCAACCATCATGGTATGTGTGTCTGATGTTTAACCCACAATGGTATATGTGTTCTGATGTTTACCCACCATCGGTAATGGTGTGTCTGATGTTTAAACCCACAATGGTAATGTGGTCTGATGTTTAAC
>NW_019944487.1:27102-32427 GCF_002910315.2 Salvelinus sp. IW2-2015 | reverse complement strand
CAGGGGATGTCAGAGGAAAAACCAAGCCATGAGGTTGAAGGAATTGTCCATAGAGCTCTGAAAGAGGATTATGTCGAGGCACAGATCTGGCGAAGGGTACCAAAAAAATTAAGGTCCCAAGAACACAGTGGCCTCCATCATTCTTAAAAGGAAGAAGTTTGGAACCACCAATACTCTTCCTAGAGCTGGCCGCACCCCCCCAAACCCTGGCCACCCCCCCCTGATCAACCTATGGCAATCTGTTTCTTAATGTTTAACCTATCCCAGGTACCCACAACCCACCACGGTAGTGTGGTTTAATGTTTAACCCACCACGGTAGTGTGTATCGATGTTTAACCCACAACGGTAGTATGTTTCTGATGTTTAACCCACAACGGTAGTGTGTTTAATGTTTAACCCACAATGGTAGTGTGTATTTAATGTTTTAACCCACAATGGTAGTGTGTTTAATGTTTAACCCACAACGGTAGTGTGTTTTCATGTTTTAACCCACAACGGTAGTGTGTTTAATGTTTAACCCCAAACAGGTAGTGTGTATTTACGTGTGTTATGTTTAACCCACAACGGTGTGTAGTTGCATATTTAATGTGTTATTTACCCACAACGGTAGTGTGTTTAATTTTAACCCACAACGGTAGTGTGTTTAATGTTTAACCCCACAACGGTAGTGTGTATCTGATATTTAACCCACAACGGTAGTGTGTTTAATGTTTAACCCACAACGGTAGTGTGTAGTCCGTTGATAATGTTTAAACCCACAAGCGGTAGTGTTGTTTAACGTGATGTTTAACCCACAACGGTAGTGTGTGTTTAATCTTTAACCATCAAGCATGTCACGGTAGTGTGTTTAATGTTTTAACCCACACGGTAGTGTGTATCTGAATGTTTAACCCACAACGGTAGTGTGTTTAATGTTTTAACCCACCAACGTGGGTTATGTGATCTGTTGCTTTTAGACTCACACGGTAGTGTGTGATTAATGTCTAACCCACAATCTGTTAGTACGTAGTGTGTTTAATGTTTAACCCACAACGGTAGTGTGTGTTTAATGTTTAACCCACCACGGTAGTGTGTATCTGATGTTTAACCACAACTAGTTGTGTGTATCTTGTTCATGTTTATACCCACAACGGTAGTGTGGTCCTTAATGTTTTAACACCCACAACCGGTAGTGTGTATCTGAGTTTAACCCACAATGTAGTGTGTATCTGATGTTTTAACCACAAACCTGGTAGTGTGTTCTAATGTTTAACCCCACAACGGTAGTGTGCTATGATTTAACCACAACGGTAGTGTGTTTAATGTTTAACCCACAACGGTAGGTGGTATCTGATATTTAACCCACAACGGTGTGTTTTAAGTTTTAAACCCTGAGCAACGGTAGTGTGTGTTTGAATTTAACCACAACGGTAGTGTGTTTTAATGTTTAACCCACAAACGGTAGTGTTGTTCTGACTGTTATAACCCACAACTTCGGTAGTGTAGTATAATGTACCACACGGGTAGTGTGTGTTATATGTTTAACCCACAAAGGTAGTGTGTATGGATTTTAACCCACCACGGTAGTGTGTATCTGATGTTTAACCCACAAAACGAGTGTGTAGTCTGATGTTTAACCCACAACGCGGTAGTGTGTGCTTTAATCGTTTCTAACCCACCAACAGTAATGGTGTCTGATGTTTAACCCACAACGTAGTGTGTATACTGCATAGATAACCACATATCAGTAGTGTGTAATTCTGATGGGCTTTAACCCACAACGGTAGTGTGTTAATGTTTATACCAACAACGTCTCAGTGTGTGTTTAATCTTTCAACCCACAGCGGTAGTGTGTTTAATGTTTAAACCCACCAACGGTAGTGTGTATCTGATGTTTATAACCCACAACGGTAGTGTGGTTTAATCTTTACCCACAACGGTTAAGTGTGTTTAGTCTTTAACCCACATCGGTAGTGTGTTTAATGATTTAACCCACAACGGTAGTGTGTATCTAATGTTTAACCCACAACGGTATGTGTGTGTTTAATCTTTTAAACCACAATGGTAGTGTGTGTGTAATCTTTAACCAACACCACAGTTAGTGTGTATCTGATGTTTAACCCACAACAGTAGTGTGTATCTGATGTTTAACCCACAACGGTAATGTGTTGAATGTTTAACCCACAACCGGTAGTGTGTTTTAATCTTTAACCCCACACCGGTAGTGTGTATCTGATGTTTTACCACCACGGTAATGTGTGTTCTGCTATGTTTAACCCACACAGTAGTGTGTATCTTGATGTTTAACCACAATGGTAATGTGTGTCTGATGTTTAACCCACAATGGTATGTGTGTGTCTCGTGTAACCCACACTGGTATGTGTCTGATGTTTAACCCACAACGGTAGTGTGTTCTGATGGTTTAACCACAATGGTAATGTGTGTTCTGATGTGTAACCCACAACTGGTAATGGCTGTCTGATGTTTAACCCACAATGTAGTATGTGTGTCTGATGTTAACCCACAATGGTAATGTGTTCTGAATGTTTAACCCACAACGTTAGTGCTGTTATAATGTTTTTAACCCACAACGGTAGTGTGTGTTTAATCTTTAACCCACAGCAGTAGTGTGTTTTAATGTTTGTAATCTCCCACAACGTAGTGTGATCTGATGTTTTAACCCACAACGGTAGTTGTGGTTTAATCTTAACCCACAACGGTAGTGTGTTTAATCTTTAACCCACAGCGGTAGTGTGTTTAATGTTAACCCCACTACGTAGTTGTGTATCTGATGTTTAACCCACAACCGTAGTGTGTGTTTAATCTTTAACCCACAATTGGTAGCTGTGTCTTAATCTTTAAACCCCACCATCATGTACGTGTGTATCTGATGTTTAACCCACAATCAGCTATGTGCTGGTATCTGATGGTTTAACCCACACAACTGGTAGTGTGTTTAATCTTTAACCCACAACTGATATGTGTGTTTAATCTTTAACCCCACCACGGTAGTGTGTATTCTGATGTTTACCCACCCACGGTAGTGTGTATCTGATGTTTATCCCACCACCGTAATGTGTGTCTGATGTTTTAACCCACAATGGTAATGTGTGTCTGATGTTTAACCCACAATGGTAAGTGTGTGCTGATGTTTAACCCACAATGGTAATGTGTGTCTGATGTTTAACCCACCAATGGGTAATGTGTGTCTGATGTTTAACCCACCAATGGTAATGTGTGTCTGGATGTTTAAATTCCCACAATCGTGTAATGTGTGTCTGATGTTAACCCACCACCGGTAGTGTGTGTCTGATGTTTAACCCACAGGTAGATGTGTTGTCTGATGTTTAACCACCACGGTAGTCGTGTGTCTGATGTTTAACCCACCACGGTAGTGTTTGTCTGATGTTTAACTTCCCCACGGTAGTGTGTGTCTGATTGTTTAACCACACCCACCGGTAGTGTGTGTCTGATGTTTAACCACCACGGTAGTGTGTGCTCTGATATGTTTAACCCACCAACGGTAGCTGATTGCTCGACTGATTTAACCCACCACGGTAAGTTGTGTTCTGATAGCTATAACCCACACACGTGAGTGTTGTGTCCTGATAGTTTATCACCTCACCACCTGTTGTGGGTTAAACATTAAACACACTACCGTTGTGGGTTAAACATCAGAAACATACTACCGTTGTGGGTTAAACATCAGATACACACTACCGTGGTGGGTTAAACATTAAACACACTACCGTGGTGGGTTGTGGGTACCTGGGATAGGTTAAACATTAGAAACAGATTGCCATAGGTGTGATCAGGGGGGGTGTGGCCAGGGTTTGGGGGGGTGCGGCCAGCTCTAGGAAGAGTATTGGTGGTTCCAAACTTCTTCCTTTTAAGAATGATGGAGGCCACTGTGTTCTTGGGGACCTTAATTTTTTTGGTACCCTTCGCCAGATCTGTGCCTCGACAMAATCCTCTTTCAGAGCTCTATGGACAATTCCTTCAACCTCATGGCTTGGTTTTTCCTCTGACATGCCCTGTCAACTGTGGGACCTTATATAGACAGGTGTGTGCCTTTCCAAATCATGTCCAATTAATTGAATTTATCAAGATGTAGAAACATTTCAAGGACGATCAATTCCCTGAATACTTATGGAAATAAGATATTTCAGTTTTTTATTTTATAGAAATTTGCTAAAATTTCTAAAAACCTGTTTTTGCTCTGACATTGTGGGGTATTGTGTGTATGTAAATCGATCTGGAAAAAAATGATTGAATCCATTTTAGAATAAGGCTGTGACATAATGTGGAAAAAGTAAAGGGGTCTGTATACTATCCGAATGCACTGTAAATATGATCTATAATCTGATCTATACCAAATTACTACACTGTTTCACACCAGGCAGTGTGGTGGATGGGACTACCAGCTCTCTGTAACCTAGAGGGCAACCAGTGGGTCCGTCTCCTCTATACATGTTTCTTGTGGGATGACAATGTTTGTATTTCTGATTTATTCAGTAAAGTCCTAGTTCCTGCTCTTTAGGCCAAAGGCAGGATGAGATAGAAAAATCTTTGTGTTCCACAGTGTCTAGTGTTGTTTTTGTGTGGTTTACGCTCGGACCAGTACAGTTGAGCATCTGATGCATGCCTCCCTCTCTACCTCTCCTCCTTCTCCCCTCCCCCCATTCTCCTCCCACTCTTCCTGTCCTCTCTCACTGTCCTTCACTATGTACTGATAATTGTTTTTTCCAGGTCCATCCACTGAATTAAGCCTTTACTTAAATCAACTCTTTATTAAATGACATATGAAGAACTCAATCAGATGATGTATTTACATTACATCTAGAGTAATTTCCTGTGGTGTTGCCAAGGCTTGCAGCTCAGAGCCACCACAGGCAGCAGACCTGCAGCAGGGCAGAGCGGCTTAAAGCTATATTAAAGACTAAAATATGTATTTAATCTTAAGATATTATACAAGGTCATTTTTACTTACAATCACCTGGTATTAAAACAGATAGTTAGAGTTATTGGAGAGATTCAGTTGAGTGGAATCTAAATGCAATTAGTCCTCTTTTAGAAAGGCTGGGGAGGAGACAGGAGAGAGGACTGGGGACCAGGGAGAGGAGGGAGGAGACAGGAGAGAGGACTGGGGAGGAGACAGGAGAGAGGACTGGGAAGGACACAGGAGAGAGGAGTGCATCTCTCTCATGTTCTCCTCCTTCCCTGGTCGGCAGTCTTCTCTCTCTCTCTCCCTGGTCGCTCAAAGAAGTTAAGCTCTCAGTGCACCCATTTTGAAGTGTCGTGTGAACACGGAACCTCTTTTCCCCCCTGGGTGCATCTCTCTCCTC
>NW_019944487.1:17244-27077 GCF_002910315.2 Salvelinus sp. IW2-2015 | reverse complement strand
CCCATAAAACATACTCTACTTCCATTTACAATATCCAATTAAGTAAATATTCCCTTTTTCAAACATCTTTTCATAAATACGGTATTATTCAACCACCATTGAGTTCAGGCCATATATTTTTGTTCTTATTCTTTCGCGGGGTAATAAAATATTCTTATTGTATCTTAAATACTTCTTATGGTAAATGTATTGTAATCGAGATACTTTACTTTTTTGGGTTCGAATACCGAGTATGTAAAAGTATGCAAAATTGGTTTGTGATCCAACACCATACTACAGTAGATATACATATTTAGGTTGTAATGCCAGAGAATTGTGATTAAAAGAAAACATGATATCATCAAGCGTACAATGAAGCCTTTGTTTTTAATCCCTGGATTTCCGAACATATGATATTATTGCTGATCTGATTTTAATAGATAACCAGTTCCAATGCGCCATAATAATAGATACAGCGATAGTGAACATCCTTGTGCTATTCCTCTTGACAGTTTAATACTTTTTAAGAAAATAGCATTATTTTACTATTTTACACTTAGGTTACTATACATAACTTTAACCCATTGCAAATGAGAATTCTCAAAATTTAAATATTCCAGTCATTTTATATATACATTCTAGTCGTACTTTATCAAAATACTTTTCGTATTATACATTACAATTACATTTGTTCATTTAGCAGACGCTCTTGTCCAGAGCGATTTTACACTAGTGAAGTGTATACATTTTCATATTTTTTCGTATTGGTCAGCTATAATTTTCATAGTGTTCTATTGTTTCCAGTACTTTTCTTAAATTATCTCCAACGTATCGTAAAAAAACCTGTCTGTTTGGAATTAATAATATCTGACAAATACCTTTTAAATTCTATGCGCTATGGAATTGTTACATTTTTTTGCGTCAAAAACACTGAAGTGTAAGAGCCTTCAATTTTTTCATGGATGCTTTTTATATTTTCACTTGGATCCTGTTTCACTAATAAGAAATCAGACCTTGTTGAGTACTGATAATCTACCATTTTATAGGAGTAGTTAAACAGGCTCATAACTGTCCTTCAGGTACATCAAAAAGTTGTAATACGCACTGTATAGCATAAAACCTGGAGTTTTCCTGGACAAAAAAAGGCTTTAAAATGCGCATCAATAAGTTTCTCCTCTGTAATTTGGCCTAGATGTCTTTCATGATCCCTACTAATCCTCTCAATGTATTCTATTGAGTCTTGTTATTAAAGACACTAATGAAAAACTACACAAACAAAAATCTATTGGCCATCAGTAGGAGTGTTTTCAACTGTTAATACACATTTTTCAATACAAAGAGAGGTTTATTACACAGTGTTTAATACACAGAGTTCAATACACAATGTTTAATAAACGGTGTTCAATACACAGAGAGGTTTAATACACAGTGTTCAATACACAGATAACATATATCAACACACATGTTGAATACCCAGAAATATTTAATAATACACAGTGTTGAATACACAGATACATATAACAACACACAGGTCAATACACAGAGAGGTGACTAACAACACTCTGTTTAATACAGTGTTTAAACAGAGCAATCTGGACACTCTAGACTCTCAATCTGGACACTCTAGACTCTCAATCTTACACTCTAGACCTCAATCTGGACACTCTAGACTCTCAATCTGGACACTCTAGACTCTCAATCTGCTTCCCAATGGCACACCACTCCTTCCTTATATAGGGTTAGGGTTAGGTTATATACTGCTTACTCCCTTTGGACTAGTCAAAAGTAACCACTATATAGATGATGATGTCACGCCCTTATCTGTTTCACCTGTCCTGCTAACTCCACCCCCCTCCAGTGTCCACACCCGCCTGTTTCACCTGTCTTGTGCTTGTCTCCACCCCCTCGCAGTGTTCACCTCCTGATCTTTTCACCTTCTTGGCTTAAACTCCACCCCCTCCAGGTGTCAGACCCTACACTGTTTCACCTGTCTGTTGCTTAAACTCCAGCCCCCTCCAGTTGTCACGTCCTGATCTGTTTTCACCTGTCTTGTGCTTGTTCTCACCCCCCTCCAGGTGTCACGTACCTGGATCTGTTTACCTGTCTTGTGCTTAACACCACCCCCCTCCAGGTTGTCCACACCTGACCTGTTTCACCTGTCTTGTGCTTAATCACCCCCTCCAGGTGTCACGTCCTGACCTGTTTCACCTGTCTTGTGCTTGTCTCCACCCCCCTCCAGGTGTCACGTCTGATCTGTTTCACCTGTCTTGTGCTTAACGCCACCCCCCTCCAGGTGTCACACCCTGACCTGTTTCACCTGTCTTGTGCTTGTCTCACCCCCCTCCAGGTTCACTCGCTCTGATCTGTTTCACCTGTCCTTGTGCTTAACTCCACCCCTCCAGGTGTCACACCCTGACCTGTTTCACCTGTCATGTGCATTCTCCACCCCCTCCAGGTGTCACGTCCTGATCTGTTTCACCTGTCTTGTGCTTACATCCACCCCCTCCAGGTGTCACACCCTGACCTGTTTTCACCTGTCTTGTGCATGTCTCCACCCCCTCCAGGTGTCACGTCCTGATCTGTTTCACCTGTCTGTCTCGTCAAGCCTTCCAGCGTGTTTTCCATACTCCTATTTCGCTTTTTCTTGTTTTCTAGTCCTCCGCGTTCTGACCATTTTCTGCCCTTACCCCGCCTGCCTGCCATCCTGTACCTATCTACTCTGACCTGGTTTACGAAACTTCTGCCTGCCCTGACCTGAGAATGCCTGCTGCCTGTAGCTGTAACTGGGACCTCGTTACAACCTCTGTCCTGCCCTGACCCTGAGAATGCTGCTGCCGTAGCTGTTGAACTGGGACCTCGTTACGAACCTCTGCCTGCCTGACCCCTGAGAATGCCTGCTCCCTGTAGCTGTTGAAACTGGGACCTCGTTACGAACCTCTGCCTGTCCTCAACCTGCCCTTTGCTGCCTCCTGTTGTTTAAAAAATACTCTGTCTATTGAACCTTCCGTCTCCTGTGTCTGCACTCTGCATATCCTGAGTCTGTCATAGTGGTGCCATGTGTATGCATCCATTGTATGAGGACAAGACAGTGTAAGACCTTTTATATCATTTTCATCTGTTATAGTTTTGAAGATTAGGGATACACTGCAGCACTAAGCCTTCTCCCTCTTATCTCCTCCTCTCCCTGGTCGCCAGTCCTCTCCCTCTCCTCCCTCCTAACCCTGGTCGCCAGTCCTCTCTCTGTCCTCCCTCTCCCTGTCGCCAGTCCTCTCTCCTCTCCTCCTCTCCCTTGGTCGCCATCCTCTCTCCTCCTCCCCTCTCCTGGTCCCAGTCCTCTCTCCTCCTCCCTCTCCCTGGTCGCCATCCTCTCTCATGTCTCCTCCTCCTCTCCTCTGGTCGCCAGTCCTCTCTATCTTCTCCTCTCTCCTGTCGCCAGTCCTCTCATCCTCTCCTGCATACCCTCTTCTCCCGCTCTGGCCCAGTCCCTCATGTCCTCCTCCTCTCCCTGCGAGCTCTCTCCTCTCCATCCCTCTCCCTTGGTCGCCAGTCCTCTCCCCTGTCTCCTCCCTCCCTCTCCTGGTCGCCATCCTCTCCCTGTCTCTCCCTCCTCTCCCTGGTCCCAGTCCTCTCTCTCTCCTCCCTCTCCCTGCCGTCCTCTCTCGTCTCTCCCATCTCCTCCTGTCTCCCCCAGCCTCTCTCCTGTCTCTCCCCCAGTCCTCTCTCCATGTTCTCCTCCCTCCTCTCCCTGGGTCCCAGCCTCTCTCCTCTCCTCCCCGTCTTCTCGTTCCCCAGTCCTTCTCTCCTGCTCTTCTCCCCGAGTCGCTCTCTCCTGTCTCCTCCCCAGTCCTCTCTCCTGTCTCCTCCCAGTCCGCTCTCTCCTCTCCTCCCTCTCCCTGGTCCCATCCTCTCTCTGTTCCTCCCCAGTCCTCTCCTGTGTCTTCCCAGTCCTCTCTCTTCTCCTCCCAGTCTCCTCTCTCTGTCTCCTCCCCATCTCTCTCCCTGTCTCCCCCAGTCCCTCTCCTCCTCCTCCCTCTCCCTGGCCCATCCTCTCCTGTGTCCTCCCCAGTTCCTCTCTCCTGTTTCCTTCCCAGTCCTCTTTCTCTGTCTCCTCCCCAGTCCTCTCTCTGTCTCCTCCCTCCTCTCCCTGTCCCCAGTCCTCTCTTCCTGTCTCCTCCCCATCCTCTTTCTCTTCTCTCCGTCTCTTCTCCTGTCTTCCTCCCCACGCTCTCCCTGTCTTGCTCCATTCCGTTCTGCTCCTGTCTCGCGTCCCCATCCTTCTCCTGTCTCCTCCCCAGGGACAGGAGAGAGGACTGGCGACCAGGGAGAGGGAGGACAGGAGAGAGGACTGGCGACCAGGGTTAGGAGGGAGGAGAGGGGAGAGGACTGGCGACCAGGGAGAGGAGGAGATAAGAGGGAGGAGAGGCTTAGTGCTGCAGTGTATCCCTAATCTTCCAACACTATAAACAGATGAAAATGATATAAAAGGTCTTACACTGTCTCTTGTCCTCATACAATGGAGGCATCACAAATGGCACACTATGACACGACTCAGGATATGACAGATGCAGACACAGGAGACGGAAGGTTCAATAGACAGAGTAGTTTATTAAACCACAGGAGGCAGACAAAGGGCAGGTTGAGGACAGGCAGAGGTTCGTAACGAGGTCCCAGTTCAACAGCTACAGGGCAGCAGGCATTCTCAGGGTCAGGGCAGGCAGAGGTTCGTAACGAGGCGTCCCATTCTAACAGCTACAGGCAGCAGGCATTCTAGGGTCAGGGCAAGGCAGAGGTTCGTAACGACAGGTCCCAGTTCAACAGCTACAGGGGCCAGCAGGCATTCTCAGGGTCAGGGCAGGCAGAAGTTCGTAAACCACGGTCAGAGTCCAGATAGGTACAGGATGGCAGGCAGGCACGGGGTAAGGGCCGGCAGAAATGGTCAGAACCGGGAGGACTAGAAAACAAGAAAAAGCGAAATAGGATATGGAAAAACACGCTGGAAGGCTTGACGAGACAGACAGGTGAAACAGTCAGGACGTGACACCTGGCAGGGGTGGAGACATGCACAAGACAGGTGAAACAGGTCAGGGTGTGACACCTGGAGGGGGTGGAGTTAAGCACAAGACAGGTGAAACAGATCAGGACGTGACACCTGGAGCGGGGTGGAGACATGCACAAGACAGGTGAACAGGTCAGGGTGTGACACCTGGAGGGGGGTGGAGTTAAGCACAAGACAGGTGAAACATCAGGACGTGACACCTGGAGGGGTGGTGAGACAAGCAAAGACAGGTGAAACAGGTCAGGGTGTGACACCTGGAGGGGGGTGGCGTTAAGCACAAGACAGGTGAAACAGATCAGGACGTGACACCTGGAGGGGGGTGGAGACAAGCACAAGACAGGTGAAACAGGTCAGGACGTGACACCTGGAGGGGGTGGATTAAGCACAAGCAGGTGAAACAGGTCAGGGTGTGACACCTGGAGGGGTGTGTGTTAAGCACAAGACAGGTGAAACAGATCAGGACGTGACACCTGGAGGGGGGTGAGACAAGCACAAGACAGGTGAAACAGTCAGGACGTGACACCTGGAGGGGGGTGGAGTTTAAGCACAAGACAGGGAAACAGGTCAGGGTGTGACACCTGGAGGGGGTTGATTTAAGCACAAGAGGTGAAACAGATCAGGACGTGACACCTGCGAGGGGGTGGAGACAAGCACAAGACAGGTGAAACAGGCGTTCCAGGGCTGTGGACAACCTGGAGGGGGGTGGAGTTAAGCACGAGACAGGTGAAACAGATCAGGGCGTGACACATCATCATCTATATAGTGCGTTACTTTTGACTAGGTCCCAAAGGGAAGTAGAGCACTATATAACCCTAACCCTAACCCTATATAAGGAATGGAGTGGTGTGCCACTTGGGAAGCAGATTGAGAGTCTAGAGTGTCCAGATTGAGAGTCTAGAGTGTCCAGATTGAGAGTCTAGAGTGTCCAGATTGAGAGTCTAGAGTGTCCAGATTGAGAGTCTAGAGTGTCCAGATTGCTCTGTTTAAACACTGTATTAAACAGAGTGTTGTTAGTCACCTCTCTGTGTATTGACCACTGTGTGTTGTTATATGTATCTGTGTATTCAACACTGTGTATTATTAAATATTTCTGGGTATTCAACACTGTGTGTTGWTATATGTATCTGTGTATTGAACACTGTGTATTAAACCTCTCTGTGTATTGAACACCGTTTATTAAACATCTCTGTGTATTGAACCTCTGTGTATTAAACACTGTGTAATAAACCTCTCTTTGTATTGAACAATGTGTATTAACAGTTGAAAACACTCCTACTTGATGGCCAATAGATTTTTGTTTGTGTAGTTTTCATTAGTGTCTTTAATAACAAGACTCAATAGAATACATTGAGAGGATTCAGAGGGATAACTGAAAGACATCTAGGCCAAATTACAGAGGAGAAACTTATTGATGCATTTTAAAGCCTTTTTTTGTCCAGGAAAACTCCAGGTTTTAATGCTATACCAGTGACGGTATTCCAAACCTTTTTTGATGTACTCGAAGGACAGTTATGAGCCTGTTTTAACTACTCCTATAAAAATGGTAGATTATCAGATACTCAACAAGGTCTGATTTCTTTATTAGTGAAACAGGATCCAAGTGATAAATATAAAGATCCATGAAAAAAATTGAAGGCTCCTTACACTTCAGTGTTTTGACGCAAAAAAATGTAACAAATTCCATAGCGCATAGAATTTAAAAGGTATTGTCAGATATTATTAATTCCAAACAGACAGGTTTTTTACGATACGTTGGAGAWAATTTAAGAAAAGTACTGGAAACAATAGAACACTATGAAAAATCATAGCTGACCAATACGAAAAAATATGAAAATGTATACACTCACTAGTGTAAATCGCTCTGGACAAGAGCGTCTGCTAAATGACACAAATGTAATATGTAAATGTATAATAAGAAAAGTATTTTGATAAAGTACGACTAGAATGTATATATAAATGACTGGAATATTTAAATTTTTGAGAATCTCTCATGCAATGGGTTAAAGTTATGTATAGTAACCCTAAGTGTAAAATAGTAAATAATGGCTATTTCTTAAAAAGTATTAAACTGTCAAGAGGAATAGAACAAGGATGTTCACTATCGGCTTATCTATTTATTATGGCCATTGGAATGTTATCTATTAAAATCAGATCCAACAATAATATCAATGGTTCGAAATCCAGGGATTAAAAACAAAGGTGTCATTGTACGTTGATGATTCATGTTTTCTTTTAAATCCAATCTCTCTGGATTACAACCAAATTATGATAAATGTACTGTAGTATGTGTTGGATCACAAACAATTGCAACTTTTACATACTCGGTATTCGAAACCCGAAAGAAAGTAATTATCTCATTACAATACATTTAATAGAAGATTAGAAACAATAAGATATTTTCATCCCCCTGAAAAGATAGAACAAATATTATGGCTGAACTCAAATGTGCTGGTTGATAAATACCTGTATTTATGGGAAAGATGTTTGAAAAGGGCATATTGTACTTAATTGATATTGTAAATTGGAATGGTAGAGTTATGTCCTTTATGGAGTTATCAGAATTGTACGGAAAGGTCTGCTCAATCCAAGAGTACAACCAAATGATTACAGCATTTCCCCAAAAATGGAGGAGGCAGGTGGCAGCGGGAGGAGGTAGGGAACTGGTCTGTCTGCCCAATATAAAGTATCAAAACTGGCGGAGGAATAAAACTAGCATAAATAGGAAAGWATACCAGTTTCTTTTGAGGACCAAGATGTTGACAACTGTGCCATACAGATTGCAAAATAGTTGGAAAGAGATTTTTGATGTACCGATTCCATGGTACAGGGTGTATGAGTTGATATATAAAACAACGCAAGATACAAGACTTTGTGCTTTTCAGCTAAAATTATTATATAGAATTCTTGCCTCCAACAAAATGTTGAATATTTGGGGCATAAAATCATCGAAGCTCTGCAGATTTTGTTGTGAGGATACAGAATCAATAGACCATTTATTTTGGTATTGCCCTCAGGTAGCCTGTTTCTGGTCTCAGGMTCAGGAATGGCTGAAAATGCAGAGCATTGATCTAAAATTGACCCTAGAAATAGTACTGTTAGGAGATCTGGAGAGACCGGGTCAGTCAATTACTAATATACTAATACTCTTAGTAAAATAAATTATATTCAACTCGCAATCTGTGGATTCTATTCAATTAGATAGATGGAAATTGTACGTTAAACATCACAGCATAGTTGAAATATATATGGTGCGTAGAAACACGAAGTGGGTAGCCAGCAGAGATAGATGGGATGGGCTGAGGGAAGCTGAGGGTTGGTATGTGGAATTAGAGACAAGTGGGAGTTTAGTTGCTGTGTGAGAGAGAGAATGATGGTCAAAGATAAAGGGGAAAAAAACAGAGAAGTAAAAAAACAAAAAACAAAATCATAATAAAAAGTACATTTGAATGACACAGGTGTTTTTACAACTAATGCCGGTTTGCCTGAGGCTGATGCCTTGCAGGAGTTTGTGGACATGCATATACACACTCTCATTCAAAAAAACACACACATACATGTAATAGTGCCATACATGCACACAAACATATACAGTTGGCATTGTTGTTATGATTTTAGTTGTCCTTGAAGTCCTTGGTTTTAATTTTTATTATTATTATTTTTGCTGTTTTCTTCTGTCTTTTCCTTTTTTCTCTTTCGTTCATTCTCTTGGTTGGTGGTGCATTGGGGGTTGTGGGAGGGGTATCGAATGGTTGGGGGACAGCTTTTGGGGAACTGTGGGGGGATCTTGGAGGGTTCGGGTTCACGTTTTATGGCCTGGTGGGAGATCGGTCAACGTGCCCTTGAGCAGGGCATTGACCCTGGATGCTTCTGTGTGTCGCTCTGACTGGGAGTCTGTTGGATGACTAGTATGATGTAGTTGTTGAGCGGCTTCACTGCAAGTATATTGTATGTTTTGAATATTCAATAAATGAACAACATTTAAAAAAAAATGTTTTTGCTGCCTTTCAATTATAATTTATTGTAGTGAGATAATTTCTTTCATTCGGGATATGAATACAGAGTGTGTCCACTTCACCGTCTATCACCTGTATTTGTGGAAAAATCACCCTGATTAAGACTTTAGTCATATCCCAATTAGCTATTTGCTTATGGCCCTGTCTACACCTAGCAACTAGTTTTTAAATTATATGCGGAAAAAATATTACATTTTATTTGGAAAGGTAAACCAGACATTTTCAGCTGGCCTATTTATATAACAGATTTGAATTCCGAGGGAATAAATGACGAAATATTAAAGCATTAGACCTAAAGGCTTCAGTCACAGAAAAGTTATAATTGAATACTAACTGCTCCTCTAGCAGATTAGTAAGAATGTCTCACCCCATGTTAAAGAACGGCCTCTTTCCCTTTAGTCAGATAACAACCTTCACTTTACTCAGATTACAACCTCTACCTTTACTCAGATTACAAGAATCAGGACTGGCCACCCCTCATAGCCTGGTTCCTCTCTAGGTTCTTCCTAGGTTTTCCTAGGTCCTAGCCACCGTGCTTCTACACCTGCATTGCTTGCTGTTTGGGTTTTAGGCTGGGTTTCTGTACAGCACTTCGAGATATTAGCTGATGTACAAAGGGCTATATAAAATAAACTTGATTTGATTTGATTTGTTCTGTCTTTTCTGGTGGATTAAAATGAAATTGCAAGCTAATTTCTATGGCTTGTTTTAAAAATAGCTTTATTTTGAAGATTTATTTTCAATTAAACAAAAGTGAGATGTTCTAATCTGAATAAAGTGAGAGG
>NW_019944487.1:9267-16590 GCF_002910315.2 Salvelinus sp. IW2-2015 | reverse complement strand
TATTCTTTATTTGTAAACCCTCACACCTTGGTGGTGAAAAACTGCGGTTGGTCTGCTGGTTATCAATACATTCCTAAATTTCTTAATGTTTGAAATCTAGAGGTCTGGAATCTGCATAAAGTGAGAAAGAGGTTTTAAATCCTGATGGGGGTAAATCAAAGGTTTCTCGTTTTTGTAAAGAACATTTGAGATTTCCTAAACAACAAAGTGAGAGTTGTAATCTGGACGGTACAGGGAGACGAGGTTGTAATCTTAGTAATGTGAGAGGTGTAATCTGAGTAAAGTGAGAGTTTTAATCTGAGTAAAGTGAAAGGTTTTAATCTGAGTAGTAAAGTGAGAGGTTGTAACCTGAGTAAAGTGAAAGTTTGAATCTGAGTAAAGTGAGAGGTTCGTAATCTGAGGTAAGTTGAAAATTTGTAATCTGAGTAAAAGTGAGAGTTGTAATCTGAGTAAAGTTGAAGGTTGTAATCTGAGTAAAGTCAAGGTTGTAATCCTAAACAAAGTAAAGGTTGTAATCTGAATAAAGGAGAGGTTGTAATCTTAGTAAAGTGAAAAAGTTTGTAAGCCTAAATAATGTGAGAGCGTTGTAATCTGTATAAAGTGAGAGGTTTAAATCTGATAAAGTCAAAGGTTGTAATCCTAAACAAAGTAAGAGGTTGTAACTGAATAAAGTGAGAGGTTGTAATCTGAGTAAAGTGAGAGGTTGTTAATCTGAGTAAAGTGAGAGGTTTAATCTGAGTAAAGTGAAGGTTGTAATCTGAGTAAAGTGAGAGGTTGTAATCTGAGTAAAGTGAGAGGTTGTAATCTGAGTAAAGTGAGAGGTTGTAATCTGAGTAAAGCTGAGAGTTTTAATCTGAGTAAAGTAGAGGTTGTAATCCTGAGTAAAGTGAGAGGTTGTAATCTGAGTAAAGTGAGAGGTTGTAATCTGAGTAAAGTGAGAGGTGAATCTGATAAAGTAAGCTGTAAGCTGAAAAGTGAGAGGTTGTAATCTGAGTAAAGTGAGAGGTTGTAATCTGAGTAAAGTGAGAGGTTTTAATCTGAGTAAAGTGAGAGGTTGTAATCTGAGTAAAGTGAAGAGGTTGTAATCTGAGTAAAGTGAAGGTGTAATCTGAGTAAAGTGAGAGGTGTAATCTGAGTAAAGTGAGAGGTGTAATCTGAGTAAAGGTAGAGGTTGTAATCTGAGTAAAGTGAGAGGTTGTAATCTGAGTAAAGGTAGAGGTTGTAATCTGAGTAAAGTGAAGGTTTGTTATCTGAGTAAAGTGAGAGGTGTAATCTGAGTAAAGGTAGAGGTTGTAATCTGAGTAAAGTGAAGGTTGTAATCTGATAAAGTGAAGGTGTAATCTGAGTAAAGTAGAGGTTGTAATCTGAGTAAAGTAAGTGTATCTGAGTAAAGTAGAGGTTGTAATCTGAGTAAAGGTAGAGGTTGTAATCTGAGTAAAGTGAAGGTTGTAATCTGAGTAAAGTGAGAGTTGAATCTGAGTAATGAGAGCTGTAATCTGAGTAAAGTGAGAGGCTGTAATCTGAGTAAAGGAGAAGGTTGTAATCTGAGTAAAGTGAAGGTTGTAATCTGAGTAAAGTGAGAGGTTGTAATCTGAGTAAAGGTAGAGGTTGTAATCGAGTAAAGTAGAAGGTTGTAATCTGAGTAAAGTGAGAGGTTGTAATCTGAGTAAAGGTAGAGGTTTGTAATCTGAGTAAAGTGAGAGGCTGTAATCTGAGTAAAGGTAGAGGTTGTAATCTGAGTAAAGTGAAGGTTGTAATCTGAGTAAAGGAGAGGTTGTAATCTGAGTAAGTGAGAGGCTGTTAATCTGAGTAAATGTAAGAGTTGTAATTCTGAGTAAAGTGTGAGAGGTTGTAATCTTGAGTAAAGTAGAGGTTGTAATCTGAGTAAAGTGAGAGGCGTAACCTGAGTTAAAGGTAGAGGTTGTAATCTGAGTAAAAGTGAGAGAGTGTTATCTGGAGTAAAGGTAGAGGTTGTAATCTGAGTAAAGTGAGAGGCTGTAATCTGAGGTAAAAGGTAGAGGGTTGTAATCTGAGTAAAGGTAGAGGCTGTAATCTGAGTAAAGTGAGAGTGTGATCTGAGTAAAGTAGAGGTCTGTAACTCTGAGTAAAGTGAAGGTTGTTATATGAGTAAAGTGAGAGGCTGTAACCTGAGTAAAAGGTAGAGGTTGTAAATCTGAGTAAAGTGAAGGTTGTAAATCTGAGTAAAGTGAGAGGTTGTAATCTGAGTAAAGTGAGAGGCTGTAATCTGAGTAAAGGTAGAAGTTGTAATCTGAGTAAAGTGAGAGGACTGTAATCTGAGTAAAGGTAGAGGTTGTATCTGAGTAAGTGAGATGTAACCTGAGTAAATAGAGTGTAATCTGAGTAACTGAAGGTTGTAATCTGAGTAAATGAGAGTTTAATCTGAGTAAAGGTAGAGGTTTGATAACTCTGAGTTAAAGTGGAGAGCTGTAATCTGAGTAAAGGTAGAGGTTGTAATCTGAGTAAAGGTAAGGTTGTAATCTGAGTAATAGAATCTGATAGGCTGTACATCTGATAAAGGTAGAGGTTGTAATCTGAGTAAAAGGTAGAGTTGTAATCTGAGTAAAGTGAGAGCTTAATCTGAGTAAAGGTAGAGTTGTAATCGAGTAAAAAGGTAGAGGCGTAATCTGAGTAAAGTAGAGGCTTGTTATCTGAGTAAAGGTAGAGGCTCGTAATCTGAGTAAACGTAGAGGTTGAATCTGATAAAGGTAGAGGGTTGTAATCTGAGTAAAGTAAGGTGGTAATCTGAGTAAGTTGAGAGGCCTTCTGGCTGTGCCGGGTGGAGATTATAACAGAACATGGCCAAGATGTTCAAAATGTTCATAAGTGACAAGCATGGTCAAATAATAATCAGGAATAAATGTCAGTTGGCTTTTCATAGCCGATCATTAAGAGTTGAAAACAGCAGGTCTGGGACAGGTAGGGGTTCCATAACCGCAGGCAGAACAGTTGAAACTGGAATAGCAGCAAGGCCAGGTGGCCTGGGGACAGCTGGGGACAGCAACAAATGTTGTTGTTAACCTCACATATACTGATAGATAAAAAAGTATTTTTTTTTTCATTTTTTTATTTAACTAACAGTATAATCTAAAATATATCATAAATAGCACTGGTGGAGTTATGTCACACATGCAGCTAAAATAAATATATGGAAATGTCTGATCTACCCAAAATTACTACCAACTAATTGCAGAATTCCGGAAAAATAGAAGAGGCAAGTAGAAGGGGGGAAAAGATATGAACTTGTCTGTCGGCCCTCCATTAAAGACCAAAATAGGTTAAAGAACATTGTGATAACTAAAAAAGTATACCAGTTTCATTTAAGGATGAACTGTCACGCCCTGACCATAGTAAGCTGTTTTTCTCTGTGTTGGTTGGGGCGTGATAGTGACTAGAGTGAGTCATCTAGGGGTTTTGTATTTCTATGTTGGCCTGATATGGTTCCCAATCAGAGGCAGCTGTTTATCTTTGTCTCTGATTGGGGATCATATTTAGGTAACCATTCCCCTTTTGTGTTTGTGGGATCTTGACTATGTTTAGTTGCCTGTCTGCACTAGTTGTATAGCTTCATGTTTAGTTTGTCCTTTATTTTTTTGTTTTGGTGAGTTTTCAGAATATAAAAAATATGTGGAACTCTACTCCCGCTGCGCCTTGGAATACTCTTTTCAAAGATCATGACAGAATATCCCACCAAAAACGGACCAAGCAGCGTGTACAGGAGGAGTGGACTAGGGAGGAGATCCTGGATGGAAAAGGACCCTGGACGCAGGCCGTGGAGTATCGCCGTCCTGAGGAGGAGATAGAGGCAGCGAAAGCGGAACGGCGACGATACGAGGAGATAGCTCAACGGAGCAAGCACGAGAGGCAGCCCCCAACATTTCTTGGGGGCGGCACACGGGGTGATTGGCGGAGTCAGGGTTTAGACCTGAGCCAAATCCCCGTACTTACCGTGGGGAGCGTGTGACTGGTCAGGTACCGTGTTATGCAGTGATGCGCACGGTGTCTCCAGTACACATTCATAGCCCGGTGCGCTCTGTTCCAGCTCCCCGCAGTTACCGTGCTAGGTTGGGCATTCAGCCAGGACGGATTGTGCCGGCTCAGCGCTCCTGGCCTCCGGTGCGTCTCTTCGGTCCAGGATATTCTGCGCCAGCTCTACGCGCGGTATCCCCAGTTCGCCAGCACAGCCCAGTGCGGCCTGTTCCAGCTCCCCGCACTTGCCGTGCTACAGGGGGTATTCAGCCAGGACGTGTTGTGCCAGCTCTACGCTCCAGACCTCCAGTGCGCCTCCACAGTCCAGAGCTTCCGGCAACAGTTCCCAGTCCAGAGCTTCCGGCGACAGTTCCCAGTCCAGAGCTTCCGGCGACAGTTCCCAGTCCAGAGCTTCCGGCGACGGGCCACAGTCCGGAACCTCCTGAGACGATCTACAGTCCGGAACCTCCTGCGACCGTCTACATTCTGGAACCTCTGCAGCTCTGCAGATTTTGCTGCGAAGAGACAGAATCATTAGATCACTTGTTTTGGTACTGTCCATATGTAGCTTATTTTTGGTACCCAGGTTCAGGAATAGCTGAAGCATTGCAATATTTACCTGGAGCTAACTCTGCAAATAACACTGCTGGTGATTTGAAAAGTCATAGTCAATCGATCAATAATTTAATTATGCTCTTAGCAAACATATTTTTAATTTACAATCTTTAGAAACTATGAGCATAGAAATAGCTTTTGTGAAATGTCCCAGAACCAATATAAATCAAAACTGGATGGTGTTAGATGGGAGGGAGGGGTTGAGTGGGGCTGAAGGGTGGGACAAAAAACACCAAGATAACTCATGTAAATATACTGTGTCCTTTTAATAACAAGATAACTAATGTAAAATATACTGTGTCCTTATAATAACAACAAGATAAGTAATGTGTCCGTAAAGTATATATAGGTTTTGGAACTTTTGTGAAACAGCACAGTTGAAAAATATATATCAAATAGAAAACAAAGATTGATGGAACAGGTTATGGTTAGCTGAAGGATGTGACTAAAAACAAACAATATATAACTATTGTAAAATATAATGTGTTCGTAAAAATGATCTAGTATGTATAAACTCTAAGTAGAAATGCTGTTGCTCATTAGTTTTATAGGGGATTGGAAGTGATGCAGACAATTACATTGATGGAAGCTACAATCTGTCTGCAATATTAAAGCTCCATCCAACCCCCCCCGCCCCCCAGAAAAGAAAGAAAAAAAGCAATCTAAATACATTATATGCATACTTGTCTCCGTTTCAGCACCAACTGGTAGATTAAAAAATACTCTGATTTTATAGATTATTTATGCATATTTTAGGGTTAGGAAAGTATGTATGAATCATTCATAAAGCCTTTACACAATAAATAAATAAATAAATATATTGATTCATAAAACATACAGTGGTTTGAAAGTTGTCATATTCAAGTTCAATCCATTAAATATTGGAAGTGGAAAAGAACAATCATTGTTGATCAATAGTCCTATAAATCTACCCTGATCCTCACTAATCATGGAACTCTATGACGGCGGTCCAGGTGTTGTGAACCGTGCATCAGAGTGCAGGTTAAACTGCTATCTGAGTTCTGAGATCTACAATGATTCAATAGGCTACATGTCCCAAATTAATGCACAAGGTTAACCTAATGTGATCCAGTAATGCTAGTGCCCCTCAGGAACAACTAAGCAGACGAGACAGAGGAATTAACAACTACACAGACGAGACAGAGTAATGAACAACTACACAGACGAGACAGAGAAACGAACAACTACACAGACGATACAGAGTAATGAACAACTACACAGACGAGACAGAGGAATGAACAACTACACAGACGAGACAGAGGAATTAACAACTACCACAGACGAGACAGAGAACGGAGAACAACAACTACACAGACAAGACAGAAGGACGAAACAACTACACAGACGAGACAGAGGAATTAACAAACTACACAGACGAGACAAGAGGAATTAACAACTAACACAGACGAAGACAGAGGAATGAACAACTACACAGACGAGACGAGGACATGAACAACTACACAGACGAGACAGAGGATTAACAACACACAGACGAGACAGAAGAAACGAACAACTACACAGACGAGACAGAGGAAAAAAAACACCAACAGACAAGACAGAGAACGAACAAGCTACACAGACGATACAGAGAATGAAAAACTACACAGACGAGACAGAGGAGAGAACAACTAGAGACGAGGAATTAACAACTACACAGACGAGACAGAGGAATGAACTACACAGACGAGACAGAGAGAACAACAACTACACAGACGATACAGAGTAATGAACAACTACCACAGACGAGACCAGAGGAACGAACAACACACAGACGATACAGAGAGAAACTACACAGACAGACAGGGAATGAACAACTACACAGACGAGACAGAGAAACGAACAACACACAGACGATACAGAGTAATGAACAACTACACAAACGAGACAGAGAAACGAACAACTACACAGACGATACAGAGTAATGAATAACTACACAGACGAGACAGAGGAATGAACAAACTACACAGACGAACAGAGGAATTAACAACTACACAGACGAGACAGAGAAACGAAAACAAACTACACAGACGAACAGAGAAGAATACTACACAGAACGAGACAGAGAATGAACAACGACAACAGACGAGACAGAGGAATGAAACAAACTACACAGACGAGACAGAGGAATGAACAACTACACAGACGAGACAGAGGAATGAACAACTACACAGACGAGACAGAGGATTTAACAACTACACAGACGAAACAGAGGAATAAAAAACTACAGACGAGACAGAGGAGAGAACAACTAGAGACAGAGGAATTAACAACTACACAGACGAAACAGAGGAATAAAAAACTACACAGACGAGACAGAGGAGAGAACAACTACACAGACGAGACAGAGGAATTAACACCTACACAGACGAGACAGAGGAACGAACAACTACACAGACGAGACAGAGGAATGAACAACTACACAGACAAGAGAGAGGAACAAGCAACTACACAGACGAGACAGAGGATTTAACAACTACACAGACGAGACAGAGAAAAAAAAAAGAGAGAGGATGAAACAACTAACACAGACGAGACAGAGGAATGAGCAACTACACAGACGAGACAGAGAATGAACAACTACACAGACGAGACAAGAGGAATGAACAACTACACAGACAAGACAGAGGAGAGAACAACTAGAGACAGAGTAATGAACAACTACACAGATGAGACAGAGGAACGAACAACTGACAGAGACGC
>NW_019944487.1:4943-5124 GCF_002910315.2 Salvelinus sp. IW2-2015 | reverse complement strand
AGACGAGACATAGGATTTAACAAGTACACAGATGAGACAGAGGAACGAACAACTACAGAGACGAGACAGAGGAATGAGCAACTACACAGACGAGACAGAGGATTTAACAACTACACAGACGAGACAGAGGAGCGAACAACTACACAGACGAGACAGAGAAACGAACAACTACACAGACGAG
>NW_019944487.1:0-345 GCF_002910315.2 Salvelinus sp. IW2-2015 | reverse complement strand
AACAACTACACAGACGAGACAGTGGAATGAACAACTACACAGACAAGACAGAGGCCCGAGCAACTACACAGATGAGACAGAGGAGAGAACAACTAGAGACAGAGGAACGAACAACTACACAGACGAGACAGAGGATTTAACAACTACACAGACGAGACAGAGAAACGAACAACTACACAGACGAGACAGAGGAATGAACAACTACACAGACAAGACAGAGGACCGAGCAACTACACAGACGAGACAGAGGAGAGAACAACTAGAGACAGAGGAACGAACAACTACACAGACGAGACAGAGGATTTAACAACTACACAGACGAGACAGAGGAGAGAACAACTAGAG
>NW_019944486.1:94730-96984 GCF_002910315.2 Salvelinus sp. IW2-2015 | reverse complement strand
TACATAACAGTGGAATTCCCGCGAGAGAGTAACGGTTAATGTGATTGGATGTTCATTATTTGACTAGGCTACCTGTATTGTGTTGTTATTTTGCTGAACACTAGATGGTTTAATTTTATTTCTGACAGGGAAACGAGGATACTTTTTATTTTTAAATTTAAAATTAATTTTAATTTGACCTTTATTTAACAAGGCAAGTCAGTTAAGAACAAATTCTTATTTACAATGACGGCCTAGGAACAGTGGGTTAACTACCTTGTTCAGGGGCAGAACGACAGATTTTTACCTTGTCAGCTCGGGGATTCGATCTTGCAACCTTTCGGTTACTAGTACAACGCTCTAACCACTAGGCTACCTGACACCCCAAATGTATAGTCCTGTTGGAAAATATTATTGGACTGTTTGAAAATGTGAAGAATTTAATTTTTAATTTTTTTATTTCAAATGTGAATCACATTTTTATTTGGCGTACCCCCGGCGGCCCTACCCCTGGGGGGACCAGGTATACACCAGTTTGGGAATATCTGGTCTACCGTATCAAAAGCTTTGGCCAAGTCAATAAAAATAGCAACACAACATTGCTTAGAATCAAGGACAATGGTGACATCATTTAGTACCTTTAAAGTTGCAGTGACACAACCATAACCTGAGCGGTGACCAACTGAATAAAGTAGTTCATTTTAGCCAATCGGTTCCCTTGGCAGCTTCTTCCCAAGAATCTCAGCATATTACTTAGCAACAACAACAACACTTCACCCTCCATTTTTTTTTCTGAATAAGAATATGTAATTAATTAATTTTTGACGGTTTGCCCGAGGAGGTCTTAGTCCCGCAATTTTACATCTAGCTAAGTAGTTTAGTGGTGGAAGGAGAGGTATTTCTGACGTTTGATAACGTACACCAATACTTCATTATATCTCTAAGCCAGAGATAGCCACTTCATAATAAAGAGAAGCTAACCAGCTTGTGAAACACTAAATACAACGATCCTTCAATAAAAAAGGTAGCTAACTACTGTAGTAACATTATTTTATCACAATTAACCAGTTTTAATGAAGCAGCAACTGTCTGTTCTGCCTTGTGTCAGTGCAGTATGGAGTCAGCTCAGCTGCTGAACGTAGAGGTGCCCAAGACACGTGGGGGGAGGTGTTGTGGGAGATGATTGGTTGGTAGTTTAGGACGATTAAGCCAATGAGTGATGTGGGGTGAGAATGGGGAAAAAAATAGATACAGTTGCATATCGGGGTATTATTTTTGACGATATATCGTAAATCTTTTTGACAATATCGCGTTATTTATTTTGAGGTAGTCGGCTGTACCTCCAGTATTTTTCCTTCATAGCTTATTCTCCATCTTCTTTTTTAAATAGGGGGGGAAGGAGAGAGACTTTTGTTACGTTACGCCTCATCTAAAATTGATTAAATTGTCCCCCCCCCCCTCATCAATCTACACACAATACCCCATAGTGACAAAGCAAAACATTGTTTTTAGAAATGTGTGCAAATTTTATTAAAAAATAAATGGAAATATCGCATAAGTATTCAGACCCTTTACTCAGTACTTTGTTGAAGCACCTTTGGCAGCGATTACACACTCGAGTCTTCTTGGTATGATGCTACAAGCTTGGCACAACTGTATTTGGGGAGTTTCTCTCATTATTCTCTGCAGATCCTCTCAACCTCTGTCAGGTTGGATGGGAGAGTCGCTGCACAGTTATTTTCAGATCTCTCCAGAGATGTTCGATCAGGTTCAGGTCCGGGCTCTGGCTAGGCCACTCAAGGACATTAGAGACTTTGTCCTGAAGCCACTCCTGCGTTGTCTTGGTTGTGTGCTTAGGGTCGTTGTCCTGTTGGAAGGTGAATCTTGCCCCAGTCTGAGGACTGAGTGCTCTGGAGCAGATTTTCATCAAGGATCTCTCTGTACTTTGCTCCTTTCATCTTTCCCTCGATCCTGACTAGTCTCCCAGTCCTGCCGCTGAACAACATCCCACAGCATGATGCATGATGCTGCCATCACCGTAGGGATGGTGCCGGTTTCTTCCAGACGTGACGCTTGGCGTTCAGTCAAGCGGGAAGCAAATCAGATAATGAATGAATGGGCACCATTACTCAATGGCTCTCTCTCACACTCACACACACACACACACACACACACACACACAAACACACAACACACACACACACAACACACACACACACACACACGACACACACAACACAGCGACCATGCTATTGTCTGCTCCCTGCGAGACTAG
>NW_019944486.1:82108-94705 GCF_002910315.2 Salvelinus sp. IW2-2015 | reverse complement strand
GGGGGGGCGATTTTCTCATGAGCATATGTTTGAAAATCGAATCAGCAAAAAGTACAGTATTTGTGGTTCATATTAATCATATACAGACACATCAGTGAGTATACCAGGGACAGGACTACACAATACCTCACACAGCAACACAACACTCACACACCGTATTTATTGCTACATTCACGGCTGCAATTTCACACAGCGAGTATTGTGATCTCGGAAGCAAAAAATAGGCACTCTTGGGTACATGGTTAATCTGTCGCGTAGTGGTCAACTAACCATTATACGAATTCCGTGAGTATCGTCTAATACCAACATATATGAACTTGTGGGGTTATTATAGCATAACATATGGTGTGTCTGGCACCTAACTATGTGGATAATATTGCATTTGTGAGGTCCGCTGGCATTTCATCCATTGCACTAATAGCGGTTTCCAATATGACTTTACGGGAGATTCTCCAGCATATGCTAAAGGCGGGTTCTCCACACTTGGACTAATATGACGGGAGATTTTCTCCGCAATGACAATACTATGACTAATATGGAACGGGAGATTCTCCCAGCACTATGACTAAATGACGGGAGATTCCCCAGCACTATGACTAACATGACGGGAGTTCTCTCCCAGCCTATGAACTATATAGTGAGCGGGAGATTCTCCCGCACTATGACTAATATGCGGGAGATTTCCCAGCCTATGACTAATATGACGGGAGATTCTCCAGCACTATGCTAATATGACGGGAGATTCTCCAGCCACATGACTAACATGACGGGAGATTCTCCAGCACTATGACTACATGACGGGAGATTCTCCCAGACTATGACTAATATGACGGGAGATTCTCCAGCACTATGACTAATATGACGGGAGATTCTCCCAGCCCCTATGACTTAATATGACGGGAGATTCTCCCACCCTATGACTAATATGACGGGAGATTCTCCCGCCCTATGACTAATATGACGGGAGATTCTCCCAGCATATGACTAATATGACGGGAGATTCTCCCAGCCCTATGACTATATGACGGGAGATTCTCCGAGCCTATGACTAATATGACGGGAGATTCTCCAGCCCTATAACTAATATGACGGGAGATTCTCCAGCCCTATGACTAATATGACGGAGATTCTCCCAGCACTATGACTAACATTGACGGGAGATTCTACCAGCCCTATGCTGATATGACGGGAGATTCTCCCAGCCGACTGGGACGGGAGATTCTCCAGCACTATGACTAATGACGGGAGATTCTCCAGCACTTATGACTAATATGACGGGAGATTCTCCCAGCCCTATGACTAATATGACGGGAGATTCTCCCAGCACTATGACTAATATGACGGGAGATTCACCCAGCCCTATGACTAATATGACGGGAGATTCTCCCAGCCCTATGACTAATATGAGGGAGTTCTCCCAGCACTATGACTAATATGACGGGAGATCTCCCCAGCACTATGACTAACATGACGGGAGATTCTCCGCAGCCTATGACTAAATGACGGGGAGATTCTCCCAGCCCTATGACTGATTATGACGGGAGATTCTCCCAGCACTATGACTCTATGACGGGAGATTCACCCAGCCCTATGACTAATATGACGGGAGATTCTCCCAGCCCTATGACTAATATTGACGGGAGATTCTCCCAGCACTATGACTAATATGACGGGAGATTCCCCAGCCTATGACTAATATGACGGGAATTCCCCAGCCCTATGATAATATGACGGAGATTCTCCAGCCCTATGACTAATATGACGGGAGATTCTCCCAGCCCTATGACTAATATGACGGGAGATTCTCCCAGCCCTATGACTGATATGACGGGAGATTCTTCCAGCACTATGACTAATATGACGGGAGATTCTCCCAGCACTATGACTGATATGACGGGAATTCTCCCAGCCCTATGACTACTATGACGGGAGATTCTCCCAGCCTATGACTAATATGACGGGATATTCTCCCAGCCCTATATAATATGACGGGAGATTCTCCCAGCCCTATGACTAAAATGACGGAGATTCTCCCAGCCCTATATGCTTTCAGTCTGCAGGAGAGATGGCAGAAGAGCAGAGGTTCACACACACACACACACACACACACAACACAGAGAGGATGCTGCCTGCTGACGTTTACTTACGTCAAAACATTGACTAAGCAACGTTACGCGCCCATGAGGTGCGGGTTGGGAGGTTTGTGTTTGTTGTGCTTGTGTTGCGTGCTTGTTGGTGTTGTTTGTGTTGTGTGTGTGGTGTGGTGTGGGTGGTTGTGTGTGTGTTGGTGTGTGTGTAGAAGTGCCGTGTGGTGTCACCATCAGCGTGGCCCCCACATCGTATCAAGCCACACAGGCTTCGTCTTCTGCCTTTGATAGTGTTTGTTTTACAGCGGACAGAGGAAGGGCAGCCTGTTCCGGACCAGGACGGGACAGATCCAAGACAGAATGACAGATCGTTGGTTGGTTGCACACCTCACAATGCAGGGAGAGAAACAGACATTGCCTTCCTTGCTCATTGTGACTGTTGTACGATTTAATTGTTGTTCAACAATGTAAAGTGTTGGTCCCGTTTCATGATGAAATAAGAATGAGAATGTTTTCCCATAATCAAAAGGGTATTTCTCTTTGTGGGTACAAATTTGTTTACATCCTGTTAGAGTGAGCATTTCTCCTTTGCAAGATAGATCCATCCACCTGAAGGTTGTGGATTTCAAGAAGCTTGATTAACGTGATATTAACGGTGCTTGGATGCTGGGGGAATGAAAGGACTCTAAGGAATGGGCACCACTAGAGTGTTCATATTTTGATAGGAACGTGCAATTGGTATTTGATAAGGAAGTGTTACCAGAGCTGTTTCAGATGTTTAATGTCATATTCTCTCATAAAGCGATCCGGTCATTGTAGAGAAATGGAGTACGTAGCCGGGCTCAACACGAGACACATATATGGGTTGTGTGGACGAGCGGTTTGCTGATGTAATGGGTTGTGAACGGAGTGCCCATGGTGGTGTGGGGTACTGGTATGGGCAGGCTATAAGCTCGGACAAGTAACAAATTGCATTTCATCGATAGCATTTTGAATGCACAGAGATACGTGGATCAATCCTGAGGCCCATTGTTGTGCTTCTCTCATCACCTCATGTTTCATGCATGATAATGCATGCCCATGTCGCAAGGATCGTGTTCAAATTCCGTGGAAGCTGAAAATGTCCAGTTCTTTCTGGCCTGCATATCAACAGGTACATTTGAGCTGTTTGGGATGCTGGTCGACGTGTAAGACAATGTGTTCGATGTTCCAAATGATCCAGCAACTTCAACAGAATTGAAGAGGAGTGGGGCAATTTCACAGGCACAATCAACAGCCTGATCAACTCTATGCGGAAGGTGATGTGTCGCGCTGAATGAGCAATGGTGGTAGCCCATAGATATGAACTGGTTTTCTGATCACACCTAATTTTTTTTTTATGTAACTGTGACAACAGATGCTTCATAGTATTCCCAGTCATGTGAAATCCATAGATTAGGACTAATGAAAATATATTTCATATTTTTTGTTCAATACAGATTGGTACATCCAAATATTGATGCTTGCCATCTCTAGCGGTGATTAAGCGTCTGTTTACGTCAGTTCATGGAAGCTTGGTTTTGTAGTTGGACGGAAGTGGTTGTTGTTGTACCTGAGACTGTGTAGAGTGAGTCTGTATGCTGAGTGGTTTTTGTTCAGAACTGGCTGACTGACTGACCCTGACGTACTTATTGGATTGGAAATGATTGATTGTCATCTTCCTGAGTTATTGACCTCTGATATTCGATTTAAACGTTCACCCGCTAATAATGGGATGTCTGTATCAATCATCACTGTTTAATAAAGCCCTTTTTACATGTTCAGATGTTTGTCGACAAGTCTTAACCAGAACCCCTAAAACTCATGAGGCATGCATATGCAGCATGCAGGCTCTCCATGCGACCCTTGTGGGTGGGGAGGGTGTGGAATCATTCTTTCTCTTGGGATGGTTTATTCCGTGGGGCGCTGATGTATCCGTGGTGTGTGTGTTTGTGTGTGTGTTGTGTGTGTTGTGTGTGTGTGTGTGTGTGTGTGTGGTGTGTGTGTGTGTGTGTGTGTGTGTGTGTGTGGTGTGTGTGTGTGTTGTGTGTTGTGTGGTGTGTGTGTGTCAGTGTGTGTGTGTGTGTGTGGGAATAAATTGAGGTGTATCGATATGAGAAAAGGTATGAACGTGGCTGGGATTGAAGTAGGTACGGAGGAATTTGTTGTTTTTTTCCTGACACCTTCTCGACACCTCGACACACGGCCGAACCACCGACGGGAGAACCACCGACACACAGCCACACCACACACACCACACACACACACAAACACCACACCCAAGAACCACAAGGCACACGGACACCATACACACACCACGAGAACACAGCACACAAACCACCCACCACCACCCCCAGAGACAGCACACAGAGACACACACACACACTAGACACACCACCACAGATAGTACAGACACAAGAGAACACAACACACACACTACACACAACGAGCACAACACAGACACACAACACACAACCAAGCACCAGCACCATCACATGCACAGAGACACACAAAACGCAAAGGTAAATCAGACCAAATGGAGACAAACTTTGGGTTCTTAATGTTTATGTGTTGTGTGTGATAGATGGACAGTTGTTATTCCAGACACTCGGTATGGCGTCTCCTTCTGGCTATACGAGACTGGCAGGCGTCGATAATGCGTGGCGTGATATCCTTGATTGTGTTCTGGTCCCATATAGACCTTGTTTCAATATTAAATACACTACTTTTGCCCATTGAGTGATAGGGTTGCACTTTGGGGGCAACCTGTTGTGTGTGGTGGTGTTAAGAGACAGAAGGATATTGGATAGAGTGGATAACAGCAGAGAGACAGCCAGGATATTGGATAGAGACGACAGGATAGAGTGATAACGAAGAGACAGACAGGTAGAGTGGAATAACAGGCAGAGAGACAGAAGGAGTGAGTGGATAACAGCAGAGAGAGACAATAATGAGTGATAAAAGCAGAGGAGACAGACAGGATAGAGTGGAGAATAGTACGAGAGACAGACAGATATTGAGTAACAGCAGAGAGAGAGACCAGGTAGTGTGATAACAGCAGAGAGACAGACAGGATAGATGAGTGAATAGAGCAGAAGAGATAGACAGGATAGAGTGGAAGACAGCAAGAGAGACAGACGGATAGAGTGATTAACGGGCAGGAGACAGACACAGGCATAGAGTGGGATAACAGCAGAGAGACGATCAGGATAGAGTGGATGAAAAGCAGAGAAGACAGAAAGGATAGAGATGATAACAGCAGAGACAGACAGGATTAAGAGTGATACAGCAGAGACAGGACATAGGATAGCGTGATTACAGCAGAGAAGACAGGACAGTGATAGGAGCTGATAACAGCAGAGAAGAGCAGATGAGTGATATTAATGCAGAAGACGACAGGAATAGAAGTGTAGAGCAGAAGAGAAAGACAGGATTAGGTGTAACAGCAGGAGACAACCGGGAATAAGAGGTGATAACAGCAGAGAGACCAGCCAGGAATATAGTGATAAGCAGAGGAGACAGACCGGATAGAGGTCAACAGCAGAGAGGAAGACAGGATAAGAGTGGTAACGAGAGAGACAGAACAGGATAGAGTGATAACAGCAGAGACAGACGAGGTAGAGTGATAAAGCAGAGAGAGCAGACGGATAGAGTATGATAATAGCCAGAGACAGACAAGGATAGAGTGATAACAGCGAGAGACAGACAGGATAGAGTGAGTAACAGCAGAGAGACAGACAGGTAGAGTGATAAAGTATTACTGTGCTAGGTATTGATCTCTACTTGCCACAGTTTATTATTTTTATCTTGGTCTATTTATTGTCTATTTGTCTCATGTTCTCTTCATTCAAAGACGTTTCCTTTTGTTCACGCCTGGCAGAAATAGGATAGTACTAGATATACAATAGTACACACTCCATTAATTATGATCAAATCCATTCATTCTCTTTTATTGGTACATTAAATTAAAACTGGCAACTGACCCTGATGTTAAACCTTCAAAGAGCAAAACGCTCAGGGCACAGGTAAAAGAAAACACCTGTGGGAGAGAGCACTACCTGGGAGAGAGAGACACGCTGGGAGCGAGTACCGCTGGTGTAGAGAACAACTCGTGGTAGAGAGACGATCGTGGGAGAGAGATCACCTGGGGAGAGAGACACTGGGGAGAGAGGACAACCGTGGTTAGAGACACCTGGGCAGAGAGACACTGGGGAGAGAGACCAGCAGTTGGGTAGAGAGACACCTGGGTAGAGGACACCTGGGTAGAAGACGACCATGGGAGAGGTAGACACGCTGGGTAGAGAGACACCGTGGGTAAAGTATGAGACACCAGGGGTGAGAGACACCTTTGGGGAGAAAGAGACAACATACCTGGGTAGAGAGACCCTTGTCGCGGGACACTGGGTAGGAGAACACCATAGAGAGAGACACCTGGTAGAGAGACACCTTGGTCGAGAACCCTGGGTGGAGAGACACTGGGTAGAGAGACACCTGGGTAGAGAAGACACAACCTGGTAGAGAGACACTGGTAAGAGACACATGGGTCTTAGAGACACTGGGTAGAGAGACACTGGTGTAGAGACACTCTAGGGTAGAGGACACCTGGGGGAGAGACACCTGGGGAGACACTGAGGTTAAGGAAAGAAACCTCGGGGAAGAAGACACCTGGGTTGAGACACTTGGTTAAGACACTTGGGGAGAAGAAGACCCTGGGTAGGAGACCAACCTGGGTAGAGAGACCCTGGGGAAAGAGCACTGGGTAGAGAAGGAACTGGGGAGAGATGACACTGGGGAAGAGACAACTGGTAGAGACACCTGGTAGAGAGACAAACTGGGAGAGAGCACCGAGTGGGGAGAGAGAACCCTGGGGGAGAGAGGACACCTGGGGGAGAGACAACCTAGGTAGAGAGACACCTGGGTAAGAGACCACCCTGGGAGATGAGACTCTCTGGGAGAGAGACACCTGGGTAGAGCCACGTGGGTAGAGAACACCTGGCGGAGGAGACACCTGGAGAGCAGAGACCACCCTGGGGAGAGAGACACCTAGGTAGAGAAGACACCTGGGGGAAGAGAGACACCTAGGTAGAGAGACACCTGGGAGAAGAGACCTACAGGAGGAGCACCTGGGGAGAGAGACAACCTGGGGAGAGAGACCTGGGTGAGACAGCCTGGGTAGAAGACACCTGGGGAGAGAGACCTGGGAGAAGAGACATTTGGGGAAAGAAGACCCTTGGGTAGAGACACCTGGGAGAGACACTGGAGGAGAGCACCTGGGAGAGAGAACTGGGTAGAAAGACCACCTGGGGAGAGAGACACCGGGGAGAGGCCACTGGTAGAGAGACACTGGGGTAGAAGAGACGACCTGGGGAGGGCTGAATATAACACTGGAATACCACTTAAACAGGTAATTAGACTAAACCCACATTAGCCATTATTAAGAGCCTTGTGACCATCAGATACAGTATTACACCTGACAATCAGTCCAGGGGTAGACATTGTTGCTGTGATGTTGACACAATGTCTCAAGACAACAGTTACCACACCTCCAGGCTTGTGGTACGAGGATGTCATTACTGGTGTTGTTTTACTGTTTGTCTCCGTCTCTGTCTGTCTCTGTCTCTCTCTCTCTCTGCAATATTTTAAATGTCTGTTGTCTTCTTGCAGAGATATTCAGTTCTGGGAGCTCACCTTCAAAAGCAGATCCTTCCTCTACAAACAGGTACGTTGTATTCCAGCGTCACCGCCAGCCTGAGTGCTGATCGCCATCCGTTGGTGAATATTAGTGGTGCCGGTACCGTGGTAATAAAAACCATGATTATTATGCATCAGTGGTGCATGTGAACCCAGACAGTGTTACTCCTCTGCTTTGTTAAAGGTGCGTAGGATGACAGGGGCTCTGGTGGCAGTTGGCCAGGGACAGATGTCTGTCTCTGGGGTGAAGGAATTACTGGAGGCCCAGGACTCTCAGGCCTACCCACACAAGCTCACATCACCCCCAGAAGGACTCTTCCTCACCAGGGTGGAGTACGACCGGTCAGGTAAGCCTCACCTAACTCTCCAGTGTGTGTCTGAAAACTTTATTAGTAGCAGTCAAAATCAATTGCACTTCTCTTGATTCCTCGCATTCTCTCTCCTCACCTCCTTCTCAAAACCCATTGGATTAGAAGGTTAGAGGGGTAGGTCAAAGGGGAGCCAATGAGAAGGAGGTGAGGAGAGAAGACGTGAGGAATCAAGGAAGTGCAATTGAGATTCTCCCCATGTTTCCTCCGTCCTTGTTTCCTCAATTCCTCCCTCAGACGACGTCCTGAGCTGTGAGGAATTGATAAAACAATGACGGTGGAAGCAAGGACATTGATGGCAAGTAAAATGTTCAGATACAGTTCACACAATATACCTTCTATTTGACCTTTCTAGAGAAATKATTTTAGGGCACCATTTTTCCTTTCTGATGTCTGTTGTTTTTGTCTTCCACAGACCTGCAGCTTTACACTCAGGAGGATTCACAGAGTTGATTGTGGTTCTAATGACCTAGGCCCAATCCCAAATGGACCCCTAGACGTTATGTCCTACGCATTTGTGGAGATCTCAGAAGATTTGAAAAGCAATTTACTAATACCTCCAATTTGCCCCTCTGATAGGCTAGGTCAGGGGTGTCAAACTAATACCATGGAGGATCTAGTGTCTGCAGGTTTTAGTTTTCTAACACCTAGATACCCAGGTGAGGGGAGGTCTTTACTGAGACCTAGACAACCAGGTGAGGGGAGTTCCTTACTGAGACCTAGACAACCAGGTGAGGGGAGTTCCTTACTGAGACCTAGACAACCAGGTCAGGGGAGTTCCTTTACTGAGACCTAGACAACCAGGTGAGGGGAGTTCCTTACTGAGACCTAGACAACCAGGTGAGGGGAGTTCTTTACTGAGACCTAGACAAACCAGGTGAGGGGAGTTCTTTACTGAGACCTAGACAACCAGGTGAGGGAGTTCCTTTACTGAGACCTAGACAACCAGGTGAGGGGAGTTCCTTACTGAGACCTAGACAACCAGGTGAGGGGAGTTCTTTACTGAGAACGTAGACAAACCAGGTGAGGGGAGTTCCTTACTGAGACCTAGACAACCAGGTGAGGGGTTCCTTACTGAGACCTAGACAACCAGGTGAGGGGAGTTCCTTACTGAGACCTAGACAACAGGTGAGGGAGTTCCTTACTGAGACCTAGACAACCAGGTGAGGGGAGTTCCTTACTGAGAACCTAGACAACCAGGTGAGGGAGTTCCTTACTGAGACCTAGACAACCAGGTGAGGGGAGTTCCTTACTGAGACCTAGACAACCAGGTGAGGGGAGTTCCTTACTGAGACCTAGACAACCAGGTGAGGGAGTTCCTTACTGAGACCTAGACAACCAGGTGAGGGAGTTCCTTACTGAGACCTAGACAACCAGGTAGGGAGTTCCTTCTGACTAGAACCGTGGAGCACTGGACCTAGACAACCAGGTGAGGGGAGTTCTTTACTGAGACCTAGACAACCAGGTGAGGGGAGTTCCTTACTGAGACCTAGACAACCAGGTGAGGGAGTTCCTTACTGAGACCTAGACAACCAGGTGGGGGAGGTTCTTACTGAGACCTAGACAACCAGGTGAGGGGAGTTCCTTACTGAGACCTAGACAACCAGGTGAGGGGATTCCTTACTGAAACCTAGACAACCAGGTGAGGGATCCTACTGAGACCTAGACAACCAGGTGAGGGGAGTTCCTTACTGAGACCTAGACAACCAGTGAGGGGAGTTCCTTACTAATTAGTGACCTTAATTACAAGTACAAGGGAAGAGCAAAAACCCACTGACACTTGGTCTTCTGTGCAATGAGTTTGAAACCTGTGGGTCAGGTGGAAGTTTCACCATATTGCTTATACAAATCAAATCCTCTCAGATCTCCACAAGTGCGTAAGTTGTAGGGTCTGGGAGTCTGTTTGTGATTGGGCCACAGTACAATGTCTCTCAACCTCCGCTCCGGGGACCTGTGGGAGACACATAGTGGACATTCCTGGTATTGCTTGAATGTTTTGTTGGGTATACAAAACTTTATTTCATGTATAGTACAGTATGTATTTACTAAGTGTTATATGTATTTCTTGCTGTACTACAAAATGTATAATATGGTCATTATATCTGTTTTAAGACTATGTAAACTTAAACTTTAATCTATGGAGGTGATTCTACTGTGTGAGTTAAATAAGTTCTCCTCTGGCAGCCTGAAATAATGTTTCATGTATCATCAGTGTTCCTGGTTCCTTAATTGTACTCAGTCTTATAAAATGATTTCACTGATGTAACAGTTGCAGCTCAACCTCCAGAATTACGATCGCTCATTTCAAACGCTAAACAGCCATTCAAAAAGCACTCGCTCGTCTGAGTTATCTTCTTTTCTGTTGCAGTGTGCCTGGTAACGGTTGAATAAAATGAGAAAACAAAGAAGAAACCTGCACACTGATCTTTAGACGTTAAGCTTATTAAAGAGCAGTGATACTATCAAGAGCAGTGTACTATCCAGAGCAGTGATACTATCTAGAGCAGTGATACTATCAAGAGCTGATACTATCCAGAGCAGTGATACTATCAGAAGCATGAGACTATCCAGAGCAGTGATACTATCCAGAGCAGTATACTATCAAGAGCAGGTGATACTATCAAGAGCAGTGATACTATCAAGAGCATGATACTATCCAGAGCAGTGATACTATCCAGAGCAGTGAGACTATCCAGAGCAGTGAGAGACTATCCAGAGCAGTGAGACTATCCAGAGCAGTGATACTATCAGAGCAGTGATACTATCCAGAGCAGTGATACTAACCAGGCCAGTGATACTATCCAGAGCAGTGATACATCAGAGCAGTGATACTATCCAGAGCAGTGTGATACTATCAGAGTAGTTATACTATCCAGAGTAGTGATACTATCTAGAGCAGTGATACTATCCAGAGCAGTGAGACTATCCAGAGCAGTGAGGACTATCAAGAGCAGTGAGACTATCAAGAAGCAGTGATACATATCAAGAGCAGTGATACTATCCAGAGCAGTGATACTATCAGAGCAGTGATACTATCCAGAGCAGTGATACTAAACCAGGAGCAGTGATACTATCCAGAGCCAGTGATACTATCAGAGCAGTGATACTATCCAGAGCAGTGATACTATCAGGTAGTGATACTATCCAAGTAGTGATACTATCCAGAGCAGTGATTTCTATCAAGAGCAGTGATTCTATCAAGAGCAGTGATACTATCAAGAGCATGATACTATCAAGAGCAGTGATACTATCCAGAGCGGTGATACTATCCAGAGCAGTGATACATCAAAGCGCAGTGATACTATCAGAGCGGTGATACTATCAAGAGCAGGTGATACTATCCAGAGCGTGATACATCCAGAGCAGTGATACTATCAAAGCAGTGATACTATCAAGAGCAGTGATACTATCCAGTTGCAGTGATACTATCCAGGCAGTGATTCTATCCAAGCAGTGATTCTTATCAGAAGTAGTGCATACTATCCAGAGCAGTGATACTATCCAGAGCAGTGATACTATCCAGAGCAGTGATACTATCCAGAGCAGTGATACTATCAAGAGCAGTGATACTATCCAGAGCAGTGATACTATCCAGAGCAGTGATACTATCCAGAGCAGTGGTACTATCATGAGCAGTGATACTATCCAGAGCAGTGTGCAAGTTTCTTCTATTTTTTTCTCAAACTTCTAAAACAGCCAAACACGCTTCCCCATGTCAAACCAAATACTACATGTCAACATGTCCTGTCAGTTGTCAGTCAAATTCCCTAGTCAAACCAAAACTAACGTTTTAAAGGGATACTTTGGGAATCATCATGCTAGCAGATACCCATAGACTTCCAGTCACTGCGCTAACGCTAGTTAGCATTGGCTCGCGAAACTACCTCTAACTTCCTTCATACGGAACACAGAGAAAAATGGTATCCACAAGTTCATCTGACTCTGGGGAAGTAGATAAAGGGCCTCATTGCCAAAATCCCGAAGTATCCCTTTAAAAACTATTGGTCGCTAAATCCAGAGAAATGACAGAACATGTAAAAAAAAAAAAAAAAAGATGTTGGTCACTAAATCCGCCTCGATGGACCAGTAAAAACGTTTGGCTGGAATGCCCTCACCCATCTGAGTGGGCGGCTGTGAATGCCCTCACCCGCTAWATACTTCTAACTGGYTGGTTTGGTTCTGCCCACTGTAGTGCTGTMCTGTTAGAACATGATGTTAAGGCTCATCACTGTACTCTTGATAGTCACCACCACACACAGCTGTTTCTATTTGAGGATGTTTCTAGATGTTTCTATGACTGTGGTAACTTGAATGACATGGAATCTTATTGTTGTGGTTTTATAAGACAAAAGAAATGCACACATTTGCAATTATGCAATATACATATGTTCATGAATAAATGACAAATAGCATTACACTTACAACATGTCTAT
>NW_019944486.1:62838-80088 GCF_002910315.2 Salvelinus sp. IW2-2015 | reverse complement strand
TTTCGGCTTATTAACACAGCATCGCCTATAAAACATAAACCTCTTGGAGAGAGAGAAACCAATTACTTGGATTGACAAAGGTCAAAGTGTATTGCACCCTCTCTCTCTCCAGCCTTGTGTGAGAATCTTCCAGGCTGAGATCTGCCCTGGCGCCACAGTCGTAAATTACTCTGCGCATGACCAAGCTCCATAACTCGGGAGGACTCTAGAAGACTCTGGATGACTCTAGATGACTCTGGGATGACTCTAGAATGACTCATGGGATGACTCTAGAATGACTCTGGGATTGACTCTAGAATGACTCTAGAATGACTCTAGATCTGAGACTTCTGAGGATATGACTCTAGAATGACTCTAGAATGACTCTGGGATGACTCTAGAATGACTGAGGATTGGACTCTGGGAGGACTCTAGAATGACTCTGCGGAGACTCTAGAATGACTCTGGAGGACTCTAGAATGACTCTGGAGAGGACTCTAGAATGACTCTGGATGACTCTAGAATGACTCTAGAATGACTCTGGGAGGACTCTAGAATGAGCTTCTGGGAGGACTCTAGAATGACTCTGGGATGACTAGAATGACTCAGAATGACTCTGGGAGGACTCTAGAATGACTCGGGATGACTCTAGAATGACTCTGGGAGGACTCTAGAGTGACTCTGGGAGACTCCTAGAATGACTCTAGAATGGACTCTAGAATGACTTGCGATGACTCTGGAATGACTCTCAAATGACTCTGGGATGACTCTAAGAATGACTCTGGAGGACTCTAGAATGACCTGGGATGACTCTAGAATGACTCTAGAATGACTCTCAGAATGAACTCTAGAATGACTCTGGGATCTCTAGAATGACTCGTAAGAATGACTCTGCGGATACTCTAGAATGACTCTAGAATGAACTCTAGAATGACTCTGGGAGGACTCTAGAATGACTCTGGGATGACTCTAAGAATGACTCTAGAATGACTCTAGAATGACTCTGGGAGGACTCTAGAATGACTCTGGGATACTCTAGAATGACTCTGGGAGGACTCTAGAATGACTCTGAGATGACTCTAAGATACTCTAGATGACTCTAGATGAACTCTGGGATCTGATGACCTAGAACTCTGGGATGACTCTAGAATGACTCTAGAATGACTCTGGGATGACTCCTAGAATGGACTCTAGGAAGACTCTAGAATGACTCTGGCGAGGACTCTAGAAATGACTCTGGGATGACTCTAGAATGACTTAGAATGACTCTAGAATGACTCTGGAAGGACTCTAGAATGACTCTGGGATGACTCTAGAATGACTCTGGAGACTCTAGAAATGACTCTAGAATGACTCTGGGAGACTCTAAGAATGACTCTGGGATGACTCTAGAATAACTCTAGAATGACTCTGGGAGGACTCAGAATCTCTAGAATGACTCTGGGAGGACTCTAGAATGACTCTGAGATGACTCTAGAATGACTCTAGAATGACTCTGGGAAGGACTCTAGAATGACTCTAGAATGACTCTAAATGCCTCTAGAATGACTCTGGGAGACTCTAGAATGACTCTGGGATGACTCTATACTCTAGAATGACTCTGGGAGGACTAGACTCTAGAATGACTCTGGGAGACTCTAAGAAGATCTGGGATGACGTCTGAAGAATAGAAACTCTGGCGAGGACTCTAGAATGACTCTAGAATGACTCTGGAGGACTCTAATGACTCGATGACTCAATGAGCGAACTTGAGACTCTAGAATGACTCTAGAATGACTCTGGGAGGACTCTAGAATGACTCTGGGAGACTCTAGAATGCGATACTCGGGAGGACTCTAGAATGGACTCTGGGAATGCTCTAGACTCTAGAAATGACTCTGGGAGGACTCTAGAATGACTCGGATGATCAGAAATGACTCTAGAATGACTCTGGGAGGGATCTAGAATGACTCTGGATGACTCTAGAATGACTCTGAATGTGGAGAGACTCCTAGAAATGACTCTGGATGACTCTAGAATGACTCTGGAAATCTAGAATGACTCTGATGATTGAATGACTCTGATGAATTGGAGATCAGTGCTCTGGAGCTGAATGACTCATCTAGAATGACTTCTGGGATGACCTGAGACATAGAAATTGACTCTAGGAGGATGACTCAGAATGACTCTAGATACGTGAACTCTAGATGACCAGAAGACCTGGATCTAGAATGACTGCTGTGCCAGTATGATCTTGGATGCTCTAGAATGACTCTGGAGGAAGATGACTCTGGATGTCTAAGTGACTCTAGCGGGAGATTCTGATGCCGGAGACTCTAGAATGACTCTGGATGACTCTAGAATGACTCTGGGAGGACTCTAGAATGACTCGGAGATAAGAATGACTCTGGGATGACTCTAGAACTGGACTCTAGAATGACTCTGGGAGGACTCTGTGACCTGGGAATGACTCTGGTGACTGAGGACCGAATCTAGAATGACTTCTGAGGAACAAATGACTCTAGGATGACTCTAGAAGACTCTAGAATGACTCTGGGAAGGACCTGAGGAATTAGAATCGTACTCTAGAATGATCTGAGGACGGACTCTAGAATGACTTGGAGGACTCTGATGACTCTGGATGACTCTAGATGATCGGACTCTAGAATGACTCTGGGAGACTCTAGAATGACTCTGGGATGGACTCTAGAATGACTTCTGGCGAGGACTCTAGAATGACATCTGGGAGGACTCTAGAATGACTCTGGGATGCTCGATCTGGAGACTCTAGAATGACTCTGGGATGACTCTAGAATGACTCTAGAAATGACTCTGGGAGACTTTAGAATATCTCTCTCTGGGTGTAGAATAATAGTAAAGACATCAAAACTATGAAATAACACATATGGAATCATGTAGTAACCAAAAAAGTGTTAAACAAATCAAAATATATTTGAGATTCTATAAAGCAGCCACCCTTTGCCTTGATGAAAGCTTTGCACACTCTTGGCATTCTCTCAACAAAATTCATGAGGAATGCTTTTCCAACTGTCTTGAATGAGTTCCCACATATACTGAGCACTTATTGGCTGCTTTTTCTTCACTCTGTGGTCAAAGTCATCTCAATTGGGTTGAGGTCAGGTGATTGTGGAGGGCCAGGTCATCTGATGCAACACTCCATTACTCTCCTTCTTGGTCAAATAGCCCTTACACAGCCTGGAGGTGTGTTGGGTCATAGTCCTGTTGAAAAAGAAACGATAGTCCCACTAAGCGCAAACCAGATGGGATGGCGTATCGTTGCAGAATTCTGTGGTTCCTGACAGGTGAATTCTAAATAAATTACAGACAGTATAACCAGCAAAGCACCCCCACACCACCGTTACTTTAACTATGTGAAGGATTTATTTGGGCTGCAATTTCTGAGGCTGGTAACTCTAATGAACTCATCCTTTGCAGCAGAGGTACCTCTGGCTCTTCCTTTCCTGTGGTGGTCCTCATGAGAGCCAGTTTCATCATAGAGCTTGATGGTTTTAGCGACTGTACTTAAAGAAACTTTAAAAGTTCTTGAAATGTCTTAAAGTAATGATGGACTGTCGTTTCTCTTTGCTCATTTGCGCTGTTCTTGTCGTAATGTGGACTTGGTCTTTTACCAAATAGGGCTATCTTCTGTATACCACCACTACCTTGTCACAACACAACTGATTGGCTCAAACGCATTTGGAAGGATATTCCACAGGAACACCTGTTAATTGAAATGCATTCCAGGTGACTACCTCAGGAAGCAGGTTGAGAGAATGCCAATAGTGTGCAAAACTGTCATTAAGGAAAAGGGTGGCTACTTTGAAGAATCTCAAATATAAAATATATTTTGATTTGTTTAACACTTTTTTGGTTACTACATGATTCCATATGTGTTNATGACTCTAGAATGACTCTGGGATGACTCTAGAATGACTCTAGAATGACTCTGAGATGACTCTAGAAGCACAATAAAACACCTTAATTAAGACCACTATAGAAAAAGCTGTGGTAGCGTCTGCATGCAAAAGATGTTTACCAATACAACAATTAAACCACTTCTGCAACCAATGCAATAACGCTTATGGCAGTACGGAATAATATTACATATGATAAACAATAGGCAAAGCAGCATTGGCAACTCTTAACATTAAAGAATAGTAACAGCCATACAGTGGAACATATGGATGAAAGTTCTCAAAGTAACAGGAAGTAATCATTCAGACATTCGTGTTACTGTCGACAATAAAAAGTCGTCAGAAACACGGCGTCTTCTCCCTTCGGACGACAACGACGATAAACACTCTGACCTGAGTGGGCGGGTGCAGTGTCCAAGCGCTCTGATTGGTTGGGAATGGCAAGGCTATGATGGGTGAGGGATAACTAAGRTAGGCTGGGAAGCCAAATCAACGGGAYTTAAGGGAAACTGAAGGGACTGTGAGGGGAGAGGAGAGGAGCAGGACAGACTGTTGTTTTTTGTTTACATTCCCTTTAAAAGCACAAGGAGGCATACTCCATGACAACTTGAGTTTTGTAGACTGGGGCACCTGTGGCTCGGCTCCTCTGCAGGAAAGAAAATCCTCAGGGAATGAATTACCTCTCCCCAACATGGCTGAAGWACCAGTGTGAGGTTCCGGCAGGCACTAAGGTGTTGTAATATACAGTACCAAGTCAAAAGTTTGGACAAACCTACACATATATATATATATTTTTTAAAACTATTTTCTACATTGTAGAATAATAATAAAGACATAAACACTATGAAATAACACATATGGAATCATGTAGTAACCAAAAATGTGTTAAACAAATCAGAATATATTTTTGATTTTAGATTCTTCAAAGTAGCCACCCTTTGCCCTGATGAAAGCTTTGCACACTCTTGGCATTCTCTTAACCAGCTTCACCTGGAATGCTTTTCCAACAGTTTTGAAGGAGTTCCCACATATACTGAGCACTTATTGGCTGCTTTATCTTCACTCTGTGGTCAAACTCATCTCAATTGGGTTGAGATCAGGTGATTGTGGAGGCCAGGTCATCTGATGCAACACTCCATCACTCTCCTTCTTGGTCAAATAGCCCTTACACAGCCTGGAGGTGTGTTGGGTCATAGTCCTATTGAAAAAGAAACGATAGTCCCACTAAACGCAAACCAGATGGGATGGCGTATCGTTGCAGAATTCTGTGGTTCCTGACAGGTGAATTCTAAATAAATTACAGACAGTGTCACCAGCAAAGCACCCCCACACCACCATTACTTTAACTCTGTGAAGGATTTATTTGGGCTGCAATTTCTGAGGCTGGTAACCCTAATGAACGTATCCTTTGCAGCAGAGGTAACTCTGGCTCTTCCTTTCCTGTGGCGGTGCTCATGAGAGTCAGTTTCATCATCGCTCTTGATGGTTTTTGCGACTGTACTTAAAGAAACTTTAAAAGTTCTTGACATGTCTTAAAGTAATGATGGACTGTCGTTTTCCTTTGCTCATTTGTGCTGTTCTTGCCATAATGTGGACTTGGTCTTTTACCAAATAGGGCTATCTTCTGTATACCACCACTACCTTGTCACAACACAACTGATTGACTCAAACGCATTTGGAAGGATATTCTACAGGAACACCTGTTAATTGAAATGCATTCCAGGTGACTACCTCATGAAGCAGGTTGAGAGAATGCCAATAGTGTGCAAAACTGTCATTAAGGAAAAGGGTGGCTAGTTTGAAGAATCTCAAATATAAAATATATTTTGATTTGTTTAACACTTTTTTGGTTAGTACATGATTCCACATGTGTTATTTCATAGCTTTTTTGTCTTCACTATTATTCTACAATGTATAAAGGTGTGTCCAAACTTTTGACTGGATACTGTCGAACTATCTATTGTACCAAACAACACACACACACATCACAGCACAGCACAACACACCACAAACACACACACCCCACACACACCACAACACACACCACACACACACACACAACACACATATGATTTAACACTACTTGACATGTACGCTCCTATTTAACGTAGTGATTGAACTACTGTTCTCTCCGACCAGCACAACGGTGGCAGTGAACACATGGAAAGTCCTGCACGTTGAATAATGAAACATTGAAACCGTATAAACGATTAGCTGTCACGAAAGCACAGAATTAAGCAGCTTCCGTTTTCTTCTGACTTTTGAACTTCAAAATAAGTGCTGTTAAACGGATATGTTACAAATACGAAAATCCCCCGCCCAAACTGTTGTAGCTTTCAATAGTCATAGCGTTAATTACAATCTATGTTCACATTAATATTACTCAGAGAAATCAAATGACATTAATCACTTACTTTTTATAGGATAAAATAATTAAAGGTGGAAATGCATGAACATGGATAGTTTTTTAATGTATTGTTGTTATGTAACATGACGGGTGCTACGTTAAAAGGTTTCCTGATTGTCTTACATGATTAATCACGTTTTTATTTGTTTCTCACAGCTTGCTTGAGAAGTTATAGAGAATAATAATAGGCACTAAACTCCGCGTGGTCTCGTTGAGACAAAGCGGTGTGGAAATGAAGTGTTTTTGGAAACGCGATCATTAAGGGTCCTGTGCGTAAACACTGGCTTAGAGAGACTGCGTTATTACTTTATGTTTCTAATGAGATATACTTACATTCAGCTATAGTGCAACTTTTTGTGAATTTTAGAAGAATTAATGTTATGAAATAAAACGCATACAGGCTTTCATTATTTCATAAAGGTCACTTTAACTGACTTGTTCATTATATGCATAGAACGAAACAATGAATCTCCTGAGCCTGTTCATCATTTTCAATCACAGTTACATTACCACCAGACAACAGCGGTCCTTTCACTGACAGTCAACTCCACATTAACTCTATCACACAGACAAACCAGTGTCACTTGGTACAGTTCACTCCACAAGTCAATTGCATTGGGTTGCATGTTATGACCTTGGAACATGTTTTAAAACTCAAATGTCACTTAAATATGAACACATATGACTAATTCATGTTAATGTTTAGATAATTATTTTTCACATCATGAATAAATTCAGGTATTGACACTTTTCTACAATTTACGTGGGGGACTTTTATTTAGAACATTTCTGAAATTCCGTAACCCGGATGTACTTTCTTAGTGTTGATGACGAGACGCCGATCTAAAAAAAATCAACAACAGTGCGGCTAATATTGGCACATCTAGCTATGTATTAAAGTCAGGAACCATGGTCAAAGATAAATTCTGTGTAGGCTTATGTGACCGTTTGCTGCTTCACTTTTGTCGTGTTTGTAATTATTAGATAAGAAATAGCGGAGCCGGTTAATATACTTTGCATGGCCGGTTAGCTAAGTTGGCTGAGATGTCATTCTCCACGTTGTTGTAGCTCCATTTATATGAAAGCGCMTTGCAATCATGACGCTTCCAGCTTTGCAAAACACCAGTGTGCTCTACCGAAGAATACTGTCGCAGTTCCCTCAAGACTTCAGCCTCGCATTTGCCTATGGMTCTGGAGTATTCAAACAAAATGGAACTAGCCAAGGTCAAATGGGGGTAAGTCATGAGACATAATTTATTCTTTAGTATATGCATGTCATTAGACGAAATTATACAGACTTCGGGAGTAGGAAGCCTGGTCGCCAGTGTGCTCTCGTGCCAATTTATGGAACCGTCTGTCATGCCAAACTTTGTAAGAGRACAACATGCACGACTAGCAATAGCGCAGAAATACACTATTATATATCTCTCTCTATATATATACACAAAAGTATGTGGACACCTCTTCAAATTAGTGGATACGGCTATTTCAGCCACACTCGTTACTGACAGGTGTATAAAATCCAGCACACAGCCATGCAATCTCCATAGGAAAACATTGGCAGTAGAATGTCCCGTACTGAAGAGCTCTGTGACTTTCAATGTGGGACTGTCATAGGATGCTACCTTTACAACAAGTCCAATTTCTGCCTTGCTAGACCTGCCCCGGTCAACTGTACGTGCTGTTATTGTGAATAGGAAACGTCTAGAAGCAACAACGGCTCAGCCACGAAGTGTGTAAAAGAAAAACACGTCTGTCCTCGGTTGCAACACTCACTACAAGGCTAAGATCACCATCCACAATGCCAAGCGTCGGGCAGGAGTGGCATTAAGCTCGCCGCCATTGGACTCAGTGGAGCAGTGGAAACGCGTTCTCTGGCGTGATGAATCACTCTTAACCTAGATTCGTCCGTCGGACTCCAGTATGGTGTTGGCGGATGCCAGGAGAACGCTACATGCCTCAATAGAATGCTACCTGCTCCGATGCATAGTGTCAACTGTAAAGTTTGGTGGAGGAGGAATAATAATGGTCTGGGGCTGTTTTTCATGGTTTGGGTCCCTTAGTTCCAGTGAAGGGAAATCAACGCCACAGCATGCAATCACATTCTAGACAGTTCTGTGCTTCCAACATTGTGGCAAAAGTTTGGGGAAGGCCCTTTCCTGTTTCAGCATGACAATTCCCCCGCGCTAAAAGCGAGGTCCATACAGAAATGGTTTGTTGAGATCGGTGTGGAAGAACTTGATTGGCCTGAACAGAGCCCTGCCCTCAACCCCATCGAACACCTTTGGTATGAATTGGAATGCCGACTGCGAGCCAGGCCTAATCGCCCAACATCAGTACCCGACCTCACTAATGCTCTTGTGTCTGAATGGAAGCAAGTCCCTGCAGCAATGTTCCAGCATCTAGTGGAAAACCTTCCCAGAACAGTGTAGGCTGTTATAGCAGCAAAGGGGGAACAACTCCAATGATTTTGGAATGAGATGTTCGATGAGCAGGTGTCCACATACTTTTGGTCATGTAGTGTAGATATCAATACCGCGGTTGGTGAAATACAAACAATGTGTAACATGACATTGATCAATGAATGTAACTGACMAGAACATCTCTTCTCCCCCTCCCAGCGAAACATGCTGGATTTYGTGTTGGCTGTAGACGATCCAGTCACCTGGCATACCATGAACCTGATGCAGAACAGAAAACACTATTCTGTATTAAAGTTCCTGGGTCCTAGGAAGATCAGCCGGATACAGGACGAACATGGGGCTGGGGTGTACTACAACACCTTAGTACCTGTGGATGGAAGGGTAAGCGTGGTATTTGTTTAGGTATTCCCTCAATGTCAGTTGACCAAGGAGCTTGATCGTGGAGCACGCCCCCCCCCTCCCCCCCATCACATGGTGAGGCTGCATGGAGCAGGGCGAGAACTTCAAGATTCCTCTGTTGCCAAATCACTAGTTTTAAAATGTCCAAACACCCACGGGCACAGTCGTGAAGAAGGAGCGACAGTGGGTCTTCCTCCTCAGGACGTTGGAAAAGTTTGGGCCCTCAAATCGTCAGCTGTATCATTTGAGAGCATTTTGACTGGCTGCATCACTGCCTGGTATGGCAATGCACAACCCTCGACCGCATGGTGCTACAGCGGGGTGTGCGGACAGCCCAGTACTTCACTGGCGGCAAAGCTTCCTGCCACCAGGACGTCTATATCAGGAGGCGTGGTAGGAAGGTCCAACTCTCACAGCCCTACACGCTCACAGGCCCCTACACGCTCACAGGCCCCTTCACGCTCACAGGGCCTACTACGCTCACAAGGGCCCTACACGCTCCACAGGGCCCTACACGCTCAATCCATCATCTGATCACCACACATACATTTATACTGACTCTACACACCCACTCACATACAAGCTGCTGCTTCTCTGTTTATCTTTCTATCCTGTTGCTTAGTCCCGCTTAACCTATTACATATCTACCTCCAGTATCCCTGTCCCCTACCCCTATTATATATCTACCTCCATCACTATACATATCTACCTCCATCACTATATATATCTACCATCCAGTATCCCTGTCGCGCCTTACCCCTATATATATTCTACTCTATCACTATACATATCTACCTCCATCACTATACATATTCTAACCTCAGTATCCCTGTCCCCATTACCCCTATAACATATCTACCTCCATCACTCCAGTATCCCTGTCCCCTTACCCTATACATATCTACCTCCATCACTAATATCACCTCAGTATCCCTGTCCCTTACCCATATATATCTACCTCTATTCACTATACATGATCTACCCATCACTATACAATTCTACCTCCAGTATCCCTGTCCCCTTACCCCTATATAATCTACTCCATCACTCCAGTATCCCTGTCCCCTTACCCTATACATATCTACCTCCATCACTCCAGTATCCCTGTACATTGTTAATATGCTAATACTGGAACTGACCCTGTATATAATCACCTTACCCCTATACATATCTACCTCCATCACTCCAGTATCCCTGACATTGTAATATGGTACTGACCCTGTATATAGTCACCTTACCCCTATACATATCTACCTCCATCACTCCAGTATCCCTGTACATTGTTTAATATGGTATGACCCTGTATATAGTCACCTTACCCCTATACAAATCTACCTCCACCACTCCAGTATTCCTGACTTGTTAATATGTACTGACCCTGTATTATAGTCACCTTACCCCTATACATATCTACCTCCATCACTCCAGTATTCCTGTACATTGTTAATATGGTACTGACCCTGTATATAGTCACCTTCCCCCTATACATATCTACCTCCATCACTCCAGTATCCCTGACATTGTTAATATGGTACTGACCCTGTATTATAGTCACCTTACCCCTATACATATCTACCTCCATCACTCCAGTATCCCTGTACATTGTTAATATGGTACTGACCCTGAATATAGTCACCTTACCCCTATACATATACAGCATTGTTGGGTTTTGAGTTTGCAAGAAAGCATTCCCTGTGCTGAGGACATGAACTCTTGAAATTACTGGACCACAAACAAATGTTATTTGTCACATGTGCCGAATACAACAGTTAAGAAAATATTTACAAAAATAAACTAAAGTAAAAATTCTATAAAAGTAACACAATAAAATAACAATAACGAGGCAATATTCAGGGGGTATTGGTACCGAGTCAATGCAGAGGTACAGGTTAGTTTAGGTAATTTGTAAAGTGACTGCATAGATAATAAACAGCGAGTAGCAGCAGTGTAAAAACAAAGGGTGGCCATTTTGATTAATTGTTCAGCAGTCTTATGGCTTGTGGGTAGAAGCTGTTAAGGAGCCTTTTGGTCCAAGACTTGGTGCTCCGGTACCGCTTGCCGTGTGGTAGCAGACTGGAGTCTCTGACAATTTTTGTGGCTTTCCTCTGACACCGCCTGATATAAGGTCCTGGATGGCGGAAGCTTGGCCTCAGTGATGTACTGGGCCGTACGCACTACCCTCTGTAGGCCTTACATTCAGATGCCATGCAGTTGCCATACCAGGCGGTGATGCAACCGGTCAGGATGCTCTCGATGGTGCAGCTGTATAACTTTTTGAGGATCTGGGGACCCATGCAAATCATTTCCGTCTCCTGAGGGAGAAAAATGTTGTCGTGCCCTCTTCACAACTGGCTTGGTGTGTTTGGACCATGATATTTTGTTGGTGATGTGAACACCAAGGAACGTGAAACTCTCAAGCGCTCCACTACGGCCCCGTCGATGTTAATTGGGGCGTGTCTGCAGGTCCCACGTGGCAATCTCATTCACGCAGGGCTGAGTGTCTGCAGGCGAGTGTCTGCAGGTGTTCGCTCCTCCCTTCTACTTGTTTGATGAATTAAGCACACTGACCTCACCTGGTTGTCTAGGTTACAGTAAGGAACTCTCCTCACCTGGTTGTCTAGGTTCAGTAAGGAACTCCTCACCTGGTTGTCTAGGTCTCAGTAAGGAATCCCTCTCACCTGGTTGTCTAGGTCTCAGTAAGGAACTCCCTCACCTGGTTGTCTAGGTTCAGTAAGGAACTCCCTCACCTGGTTGTCTAGGTTCAGTAAGGAACTCCACTGGTTGTCTAGGTCTCAGTAAGGAACTCCCCTCACCTGGTGTCTAGGTCTTCAGTAAGGAACTCCCTCACCTGGTGTCTAGGTCTCAGTAAGGAACTCCCTCACCTGGTTGTCTAGGTCTCAGTAAGGAACTCCCTCACCTGGTTGTCTAGGTCTCAGTAAGGAACTCCCCTCACTGGTTGTCTAGGTCTCAGTAAGGAACTCCCTCACCTGGTTGTCTAGGTCTCAGTAAGGAACTCCCTCACCTGGTTGTCAGGTCTCAGTAAGGAACTCCCTCACCTGGTAGTCTAGGTCTCAGTAAGGAACTCCCTCACCTGGTTGTCTAGGTCTCAGTAAGGAACTCCCTCACCTGGTTGTCTAGGTCTCAGTAAGGAACTCCCCTCACCTGGTTGTCTAGGTCTCAGTAAGGAACTCTCCTCCTGGTTGTCTAGGTCTCAGTAAGGAACTCCCCTCACCTGGTTGTCTACGTCTCAGTAAGGAACTCCCCCTCACCTGGTTGTCTAGGTCTCAGTAAGGAATCCCTCACCTGGTTGTCTAGGTCTCAGTAGAGAACTCCCCTCACCTGGTTGGTCTAGGTCTCAGTAAGGAACTCCCCTCACCTGGTTGTCTAGGTCTCAGTACAGGAACTCCCTCACCTGGTTGTCTAGGTCTCAGTAAGGAACTCCCTCACCTGGTTGTCTAGGTCTCAGTAAGGAACTCCCTCACCTGGTTGTCTAGTCTCAGTAAGGAACTCTCCTCACCTGGTTGTCTAGGTTCAGTAAGGAACTCCCTCACCTGGTTGTCTAGGTCTCAGTAAGGAACTCCCCTCACCTGGTTGTCTAGGTTACAGTAAGGAACTCCCTCACCTGGTTGTCTAGGTTCAGTAAGGAACTCCCCTCACCTGGTTGTCTAGTCTCAGTAAGGAACTCCCCTCACCTGGTTGTCTAGGTCTCAGTAAGGAACTCCCCTCACCTGGTTTGTCTAGGTCTCAGTAAGGAACTCCCCTCACCTGGTTGTCTAGGTCTCAGTAAGAAACTCCCCTCACCTGGTTGTCTAGGTCTCAGTAAGGAACTCCCTCACCTGGTTGTCTAGTCTCAGTAAGGAACTCCCTCACCTGGTTGTCTAGGTCTCAGTAAGGAACTCCCTCACCTGGTTGTTCTAGGTCTCAGTAAGGAAATCCCTCCCCTGGTCTGTCTAGGTCTCAGTATGGAAACTCCCCTCACCTGGTCTGTCTAGGTCTCAGTAAGGAATACTCCTCACCTGGTGTCTAGGTCTTAATTGAAAGGAAAACAAAAACCAGCAGACACTAGGCCTCCATGGAATGAGTTTGACACCCCTGGTTTAGAATCACTGCAATATGAATCTTGTTCCCAGACTCACTTCCATCCAAATGCACGGAGAGTCTGGTGGACCAGTGGGTCAAACTTGGCATTTGTTAACCAATAAGAAAGATGTGAGAAACTCCCGGCGCGATAGGCATTGGCTTAATCGTCTTAATCTACCAACCAATCATCTCCCAGAACACCTCCCCCCACGTGTCTTGGGCACCTCTGTTTACGTCAGCTCAGCAGCTGAGCTGACTCCATACTGCACTGACACGAGGCGAACAAGCAGTTCTGCTTCATTAAAACTTGTTCAGTTTCCATCCAATTGTCGACTGATTTTCATGCAACTATTCTGAAATCTGCAGAAGAACAATATGCGCATTTTCCCACCAGAAATGTGTTCTTATTAAATTGACTTGTTGCGGCTAAAATGCTGTGCGTGATGTAGTGCACATAAAAATAACTTATGCGGTTAAATACCCATTGTACGAATATAAAAATAAAAAAACAAGTTAAATGGGTTTTACATTTCATTTTCAACCCTACTGATGGTTTGCGTTATTTAGCGAATGTGTCCACTTGGCATGATGCTCTCTGTGGCCGTTAGAACAGTTCTCAGATACAGGGCGGGTATAGCCTACATGACGACAATCTGGACCAAAGAGAGTCTTTTTTTGTGTCAAACGGTAGCCAAGCCTCAATCATCATGTCACCAGAATAAGACCCTCGATATTTACTGGAAAAGAGCATCAAGTTCATCACCGTGTGAAGTTGATCGTAACTTATTTCATCTGTAGCCTAATGAACTGCATGCTTTCCTGAGTCGTAGTGCCGCACCATATGTCATCGCCAGACTCCAACTTTACTTCGATATGATGGTTATTAGATCGCTATATGCGCATTAAGATGTTTCCACGTCATTTCTCTCATAATTAATTCTACCAACACAAAAAGATCCCACGCAGTTCATCGTATTTTGTTTTTTGTTGACATTTGGGATGTTTACGACAAAATGTTCTGTTTCCATCAGGCCTGTCGTGACACTTTTTATCCGACATATATTTTACTCGCGTAAAAAGGTTGGATGGAAGCCTGGTTCGTTGTGATAAAATGTTACTACAGTAGTTAGCTAGCTACCWTTTTTATTGAAGGATCRTTGTATTTAGTGTTKCACAAGCTGGTTAGCYWCTWYWTAWTAWRWAGWRGCTATCTCWGGCTTAGAGATATAATGGAGTATTGGTGTACGTTATCAAACGTCAGAAATACCTCTCCTTCAACCACTAAACTACTTAGTCGCGCAATTTTACGTCAATCTAAGACCTCCTCAGCAAAACATTCAATGAATAGCCAGATTTCTTGAGATATGTTGACTTATTCGGACAATTTGAGGGTGAAGTGTTGTTGCTAGGTAACACGCTGAGATTCATGGGGAGATGTGGCCAAGGGAACCGATTGGCTAAAATGAAATGATGACACATCCTTTACTCAGTAGGTCACTCCCATATAATTCCTTTGTCACTCCCAGTAAGGCCAGTTTAGGATGGTTGATGTCCAAGGTTTATATGCGCTGTGTGCAATAGTCTGGGGATGAGGTTTCTACAATATAGAAAAACAAGTCAACTTGTAGAGAGCTTAGTTTAAAAAAACCTGCCGATGTGCCCTTGAGCAAGGCACTTAAGCCTAATTTGCTCCAGGGGCACCATACTACTATGGCAGAACCTGTAAAACAACCCATTTCACTGCACCTATCCACCATCTTGTTTTAATCTGGCTCGTCTCTATACCCTAAAGGTCTTTCTCTCTCTCTCTCGACAGATAATTAAGTATGGTGTGATCAGTACTGACTCTCTGATTGACGACCTGCTCCACTGGAAGACCATGTATATTGCTGGCAGACTGCACAAACCGGTAAGTGTTAGTCCCTGTAGCACAGGTGACTGTACATAGAGCAGAGGTTGTTGAGCATGTACATAACCGTGATGTTAGTCATGTAATCACAGATACAACCATGTGATGGAACTATAGGTTTAGTTACAATTCAGTCGTTGCACCATGGTTTGTACCTGACTTCTGTGTGTAGGTGAAGATCTAGTGCAGGGTGAGAACAGGAAGCTGACTATGTTATTGTTTAGGTGAGATCCTAGTGCAGGGTGAAAACGGAAGCTGACTATGTATTGTTTGTAGGTGAAGATCCTAGTGCAGGGTGAGAACAGGAAGCTGCTATGTTATTGTGTGTAGGTGAGAATCCTAGGCTGCAGGAGACAGGAAGCTGACTATGTTATTGTTGTGTAGGTGAAGATCCTAGTGCAGGGTGAGAACAGGAACGCTATGTATGTTGTTTAGGTGAAGATCCTAGTGCAGGGTGAGAACAGGAAGCTGACTATGTTATTGTTGTTGTAGTGAAGATCCTAGTGCAGGGTGAGAACAGGAAGCTGACTATGTTATTGTTTTGGTGAAGATCCTAGTGCAGGGTGAGAACAGGAAGCTGACTATGTTATTGTTAGGTGAAGATCCTAGTGCAGGGTGGAACAGGAAGCTGACTATGTTATTGTGGTGAAGATCCTAGTGCAGGGTGAGAACAGGAAGCTGACTATGTTATTTTGTGTAGGTGAAGATCCTGTGCAGGGTGAGAACAGAAGCTGACTATGTTATTGTTGTTTAGGTGAAGATCCTAGTGCAGGGTGGAGAACAGGAAGCTGACTATGTTATTGTGTAGGTGAAGATCCTAGTGCAGGGTGAGAACAGGAAGCTGACTATGTTATTGTTGTAGGTGAAGATCCTGTGCAGGGTGAGAACAGGAAGCTGACTATGTTATTTGTTTAGGTGAAGATCCTAGTGAGGGTGAGAACAGGAAGCGACTATGTTTTTGTGTAGGTGAAGATCCTAGTGCAGGTGGAAAGAAGCTGACTATGTTATTGTTGTGTGAAGATCTAGTGCAGGTGAGAACAGGAAGCTGACTATGTTATTGTTGTGTAGGTGAAGATCCTAGTGCAGGGTGAGAACAGAAGCTGACTATGTTATTGTTGTGTAGGTGAAGATCCTAGTGCAGGGTGAGAACAGGAAGCTGACTATGTTATTGTGAGGTGAAGATCCTAGTGCAGGGTGAGAACAGGAAGCTGACTATGTTATGTTGTGTAGGTGAAGATCCTAGTGCAGGGTGAGAACAGGAAGCTGACTATGTTATTGTTTGTAGGTGAAGATCCTAGCAGGGTGAGAACAGGAAGCTGACTATGTTATTGTTGTGTAGGTGAAGATCCTAGTGCAGGGTGAGAACAGGAAGCTGACTATGTTATTGTTGTAGGTGAAGATCCTAGTGCAGGGTGAGAACAGGAAGCTGACTATGTTATTGTTGTGTAGGTGAAGATCCTAGTGTCAGGGTGAGAACAGGAAGCTGACTATGTTATTTTTTGAGTGAAGATCCTAGTGCAGGGTGAGAACAGGAAGCTGACTATGTTATTGTTTGTAGGTGAAGATCCTGGTGCAGGGTGAGAACAGGAAGCTGACTATGTTATGTTGTTTAGGTGAAGATCCTAGTGCAGGGTGAGAACAGGAAGCTGACTATGTTATTGTAGGTATGAAGATCCTAGTGCAGGGTGAGAACAGGAAGCTGACTATGTTATGTTGTGTAGGTGAAGATCCTGGTGCAGGGTAGACAGGAAGCTGACTATGTTATTGTTTTGGTGAAGTCCTAGTGCAGGTGAGAACAGGAAGCTGACTGTTATTGTTGTGTAGGTTAAGATCCTAGTGCAGGGTGAGAACAGGAAGCTGACTATGTTATTGTTTTAGGTGAAGATCCTAGGTGCAGGGTGAGAACAGGAAGGTGACTATGTTATTGTTTGTGTGAAGATCCTGTGCAGGGTAGAACAGGGAAGCTGACTAGTTATTGTGTAGGTGAAGATCCTAGGCAGGGTGAGAACAGGAAGCTGACTATGTTATTGTGTAGGTGAAGATTCTAGTGCAGGGTGAGAACAGGAAGCTGATCATGTTATTGTTGTGTAGGTGAAGATCCTAGTGCAGGGTGAGAACAGGAAGCTGACTATGTTATTG